>NC_053024.1:653327341-653461516 GCF_003073215.2 Triticum urartu | reverse complement strand
ACCGCTTGACTCAGCTGGGAGTTAATCTCCCGGATGACGCGGTCATTGACAGAATCCTTCAGTCGCTTCCACCGAGCTACAAGAGCTTTGTGATGAACTTCAATATGCAGGGGATGGAAAAGACCATTCCTGAAGTATTTGCAATGCTGAAATCAGCAGAGGTAGAAGTCAAAAAGGAACATCAAGTGTTGATGGTGAATAAAACCACTAAGTTCAAAAAGGGCAAGGGTAAGAAGAACTTCAAGAAGGACGGCAAGGGAGTTGCCGCGCCCGGTAAGCAAGCTGCCGGGAAGAAGCCAAAGAATGGACCCAAGCCCGAGACTCAGTGCTTTTATTGCAAGGGAAGTGGTCACTGGAAGCGGAATTGCCCTAAATACTTAGCGGACAAGAAGGCCGGCATCACGAAAGGTATATGTGATATACATGTAATTGATGTGTACCTTACCAGTACTCGTAGTAGCTCCTGGGTATTTGATATTGGTGCAGTTGCTCACATTTGTAACTCAAAGTAGGAGCTGCGGAATAAGCGGAGACTGGCGAAGGACGAGGTGACGATGCGCGCCGGGAATGGTTCCAAGGTCGATGTGATCGCCGTCGGCACGCTACCTCTACATTTACCTACAGGATTAGTTTTGAACCTCAATAATTGTTGTTTAGTGCCAAGTTTGAGCATGAACATTGTATCAGGATCTCGTTTAATACGAGATGGCTACTCATTTAAATCCGAGAATAATGGTTGTTCTATTTATATGAGAGATATGTTTTATGGTCATGCTCCGATGGTGAATGGTTTATTCTTAATGAATCTCGAGCGTAATGCTACACATATTCATAGTGTGAGTACCAAAAGATGTAAGGTTGACAATGATAGTCCCACATACTTGTGGCACTGCCGCCTTGGTCACATAGGTGTCAAACGCATGAAGAAGCTCCATGCAGATGGACTTTTAGAGTCTCTTGATTACGAATCATTTGACACATGCGAACCATGCCTCATGGGTAAAATGACCAAGACTCCGTTCTCAGGAACAATGGAGCGAGCAACCAACTTATTGGAAATCATACATACTGATGTGTGCGGTCCAATGAGTGTTGAGGCTCGCGGTGGTTATCATTATGTTCTCACCCTCACTGATGACTTGAGTAGATATGGGTATGTCTACTTAATGAAACACAAGTCTGAGACCTTTGAAAGGTTCAAGGAATTTCAGGGTGAGGTTGAGAATCAACGTGACAGGAAAATCGAGTTCCTGCGATCAGATCGTGGAGGAGAATACTTGAGTCACGAATTTGGCACACACTTAAGAAAATGTGGAATAGTTTCACAACTCACGCCGCCTGGAACACCTCAGCGTAATGGTGTGTCCGAACGTCGTAATCGCACTCTATTAGATATGGTGCGATCTATGATGTCTCTTACCGATTTACCGCTATCTTTTTGGGGCTATGCTTTAGAGACTGCCGCATTCACTTTAAATAGGGCTCCGTCAAAATCCGTTGAGACGACACCATATGAATTATGGTTTGGGTAGAAACCTAAGCTGTCGTTTCTAAAAGTTTGGGGATGCGATGCTTATGTCATGAAACTTCAACCTGAAAAGCTCGAACCCAAGTCGGAAAAATGCGTCTTCATAGGATACCCTAAAGAAACTATTGGGTATACCTTCTACCTTAGATCCGAAGGCAAGATCTTTGTTGCCAAGAATGGATCCTTTCTAGAGAAGGAGTTTCTCTCGAAAGAAGTAAGTGGGAGGAAAGTAGAACTTGATGAAGTATTACCTCTTGAACCGGAAAATGGCGCAACTCAAGAAAATGTTCCTGAGGTGCCTGCACCGACTAGAGAGGAAGTTAATGATGATGATCATGAAACTTCAGATTAAGTTGCTACTGAACTTCGTAGGTCCACAAGGACACGTTCCGCACCAGAGTGGTACGGCAACCCTGTCTTGGAAATCATGTTGTTAGACAACGGTGAACCTTCGAACTATGAAGAAGCGATGGCGGGCCCGGATTCCGACAAATGGCTGGAAGCCATGAAATCCGAGATAGGATCCATGTATGAAAACGAAGTATGGACTTTGACTGACTTGCCCGTTGAGCGGCGAGCCATAGAAAATAAATGGATCTTTAAGAGGAAGACAGACGCGGATGGTAATGTGACCATCTATAAAGCTCGGCTTGTCACTAAGGGTTATCGACAAGTTCAAGGGGTTGACTACGATGAGACTTTCTCACCGGTAGTGAAGCCGAAGTCCGTCCGAATCATGTTAGCAATTGCCGCATTCTATGATTATGAGATATGGCAAATGGATGTCAAAATGGCATTCCTTAATGGTTTCCTTAAGGAAGAATTGTATATGATGCAGCCGGAAGGTTTTGTCGATCCTAAGAATGCTGACAAGGTGTGCAAGCTCCAACGCTCGATTTATGGGCTGGTGCAAGCATCTCGGAGTTGGAACATTCGCTTTGATGAGATGATCAAAGCGTTTGGGTTTATGCAGACTTATGGAGAAGCCTGCGTTTACAAGAAAGTGAGTGGGAGCTCTGTAGCATTTCTCATATTATATGTAGATGACATACTTTTGATGGGAAATGATATAGAGCTTTTGGACAGCATTAATGCCTACTTGAATAAGAGTTTTTTCAATGAAGGACCTTGGAGAAGCTGCTTATATATTAGGCATCAAGATCTATAGAGATAGATCAAGACGCCTCATAGGTCTTTCACAAAGCACATACCTTGATAAGATATTGAAGAAGTTCAATATGGATCAGTCTAAGAAGGGGTTCTTGCCCGTGTTGCAAGGTGTGAAATTGAGCTCAGCTCAATGTCCGACCACAACAGAAGATATAGAAGAGATGAGTGTCATCCCCTATGCCTCAACCATAGGTTCTATTATGTATGCCATGCTGTGTACCAGACCTGATGTAAACCTTGCCGTAAGTTTGGTAGGTAGGTACCAAAGTAATCCCGGCAAGGAACACTGGACAGCGGTCAAGAATATCCTAAAGTACCTGAAAAGGACTAAGGAAATGTTTCTCGTTTATGGAGGTGACGAAGAGCTCGTCGTAAAGGGTTACGTCGACGCTAGCTTCGACACAGATCTGGATGACTCTAAGTCACAAACCGGATACGTGTATATTTTGAATGGTGGGGCAGTAAGCTGGTGCAGTTGCAAGCAGAGCGTCATGGCGGGATCTACATGTGAAGCGGAGTACATGGCAGCCTCGGAGGCAGCGCATGAAGCAATTTGGGTGAAGGAGTTCATCACCGACCTAGGAGTCATACCCAATGCGTCGGGGCCGATAGAACTGTTCTGTGACAACACTGGAGCTATTGCACTTGCCAAGGAGCCCAGGTTTCACAAGAAGACCAGGCACATCAAGCGTCGCTTCAACTCCATTTGTGAAAATGTTCAAGATGGAGACATAGATATTTGTAAAGTACATACGGACCTAAATGTAGCAGATCTGTTGACTAAACCTCTCCCTAGAGCAAAACATGATCAACACCAGAATTCCATGGGTGTTCGATTCATCACAATGTAACTAGATTATTGACTCTAGTGCAAGTGGGAGACTGTTGGAAATATGCCCTAGAGGAAATAATAAAAGGGTTATTATTATATTTCCTTGTTCATGATAATTGTCTTTTATTCATTCTATAATTGTGTTATCCGGAAATCATAATACATGTGTGAATACATAGACACCAACATGTCCCTAGTAAGCCTCTAGTTGACTAGCTCATTGATCAACAGATAGTCATGGTTTCCTGACTATGGACATTGGATGTCATTGATAATGAGATCACACCATTAGGAGAATGATGTGATGGACAAGACCCAATCCTAAACATAGAACAAGATCGTATAGTTCGTTTGCTAGAGTTTTTCCAATGTCAAGTATCTTTTCCTTAGACCATGAGATCGTATAACTCCCGGATGCCGTAGGAGTGCTTTGGGTGTACCAAACACCACAACGTAACTGGGCGACTATAAAGGTATACTACGGGTATCTCCGAAAGTGTCTTTTGGGTTGACACGGATCAAGACTGGGATTTGTCACTCCGTATAACGGAGATGTATCTCTGGGCCCACTCGGTAATGCATCATCATTATGAGCTCAAAGTGACCAAGTGTCTGGTCACGGGATCATGCATTACGGTACGAGTAAAGTGACTTGCCGGTAACGAGATTAAACGAGGTATTGCGATACCGACGATCGAATCTCGGGCAAGTAACGTACCGATTGACAAAGGGAATTGTATACGGGGTTGCTTGAATCCTCGACATCGTGGTTCATCCGATGAGATCATCGAGGAGCATGTGGGAGACAACATGGGTATCCAGATCCCGCTGTTGGTTATTGACCGGAGAGCCATCTCGGTCATGTCTACATGTCTCCCGAACCTGTAGGGTCTACACACTTAAGGTTCGGTGACGCTAGGGTTGTAGAGATATAATATGCAGTAACCCGAAAGTTGTTCAGAGTCCCGGATGAGATCCCGGACGTCACGAGGAGTTTCGGAATGGTCCGGAGGTGAAGAATTATATATAGGAAGTGCAGTTTCGGCCATCGGGAGAGTTTCGGGGGTCACCGATATTGTACCGGGACCACCGTAAGGGTCCCGGGGGTCCACCGGGTGGGGCCACCCATCTCGGAGGTCCCCATGGGCCAAAGTGGGGAGGGGAACCAGCCCATAGTGGGCTGGTGCGCCCCCCTTGGCCCACCCCATGCGCCTAGGGTTGGGAACCCTAGGGTGGGGGGGGGGGCGCCCCACCTGGCTTGGGGGGCACTCCACCCCTTGGCCGCCGCCCCCCTAGGAGATCCCATCTCCTAGGGCCGGCGCACCCCCTAGGGGGCCTATATAAATGGGGGGGGGGAGGGAGGGGGCAGCGACACCCTTGAGTCTTGGCGCCTCCCTCTCCCCTGCTACACCTCTCCCTCTCGTAGTAAAATGGCGAAGCCCTGCTGCGGTGACCCCTGCATCCACCACCACGCCGTTGTGCTGCTGGATCTTCATCAACCTCTACTTCCCCTTGCTGGATCAAGAAGGAGGAGACGTCACGCTGACCGTACGTGTGTTGAACACGGAGGTGCCGTCCGTTCGGCGCTAGGATCTCCGGTGATTTGGATCACGTCGAGTACGACTTCCTCATCCCCGTTCTTTAAACGCTTCTGCGCGTGATCTACAAAGGTATGTAGATGCAATCCGATCACTCGTTGCTAGATGAACTCATAGATGGATCTTGGTGAAACCGTAGGAAATTTTTTATTTTCTGCAATGTTCCCCAACACGGCCGGCCTCCCCCCTTGCTCCTCTATATATGGGGGCAGGGGGGCACCCTAGGACACACAAGTTGATTGTTCCAAGCCGTGTGCGGTGCCCCCCTCCACCATAATCCACCTCGATCATATCGTAGCGGTGCTTAGGCGAATCCCTGCGTCGGTAGCAACATCATCACCGTCATCACACCGTCGTGCTGACGGAACTCTCCTGTGAAGCTCTGCTGGATCGGAGTTCGTGGGACGTCATTGAGCTGAATGTCTGCTGAACTCGGAGGTGCCATACGTTCGGTACTTGGATCGGTCGGATCGTGAAGACGTACGACTACATCAACCGCGTTCTCATAACACTTCCGCTTATGGTCTACGAGGGTACGTAGATGATACTCTCTGTAGGATCGAAAGTATGTCTAGAGGGGGGGGGGTGATTAGACTACTTGACCAAATAAAAACTTAACCTTTTCCCAATTTTAGTTCTTGGCAGATTTTAGCTATTTTAGGATAAGTCAAGCAATCATCACATAATTCAAGCAAGCATGCAAAGAGTATATTGGCAGCGGAAATTAAAGCATGCAACTTGCAAGAATGTAAAGGGAAGGGTTTGGAGAATTCAAATGCAATTGGAGACACGGATGTTTTTCCCGTGGTTTGGATAGGTGGTGCTATCCTACATCCATGTTGATGGAGACTTCAACCCACGAAGGGTAACGGTTGCGCGAGTCCACACAGGGCTCCACCCAAGGGTAACGGTTGCGCGAGTCCACACAGGGCTCCACCCACGAAGGGTCCACGAAGAAGCAACCACCCACAAAGGGTCCACGAAGAAGCAACCTTGTCTATCCCACCATGGCCATCGCCCACACAGGACTTGCCTCACTAGCGGTAGATCTTCACGAAGTAGGCGATCTCCTTGCCCTTACAAACTCCTTGGTTCAACTCCACAATCTTGTCGGAGGCTCCCAAGTGACACCTAGCCAATCTAGGAGACACCACTCTCCAAGAAGTAACAAATGGTGTGTAGGTAATGAACTCCTTGCTCTTGTGCTTCAAATGATAGTCTCCCCAACACTCAACTCTCTCTCATAGGATTTGGATTTGGTGGAAAGAAGATTTGAGTGGAAAGCAACTTGGGAAGGCTAGAGATCAAGATTCATATGGTAGGAATGGAATGTCTTGGTCTCAACACAAGAGTAGGTGGTTCTCTCTCAGAACATATGAGTTGGAATGGTGTGTGTGTGTTATGATGGCTCTCTCCTCGAATGAGAAGGAGGTGGAGGGGTATATATAGCCTCCACACAAAATCCAACCGTTACACAGTTTTCCAATCTCAGTGGGACTGAATCAATAAACTCGGTCGGACCGAAAATGTAAACCTAGTGACCGTTAGTGATTTTCGGTGGGACTGACATGCAACTCGGTAGGACCGATATGGTTAGGGTTTGGGCATAACGTAATCTCGGTGAGACCGATTACACAAACTCGGTGAGACCGAATTTGGTAATTAGCTAACCAGAGAGTTGGTCAGGCAAACTCGGTGGGACCGATTTGCTCTTTCGGTGAGACCGAGTGGAACTCGGTGAGACCGAAAAGTTACAAAGGGGAAACACTGAGTTTACATTGCAATCTCGGTGGGACCGATTCGCTCTTTCGGTGAGACCGAAAAGTTACGAAAGGGAAACAAAGAGTTTGCAACCCCATCTCGGTGAGACCGAGATCCCTATCGGTAGGACCGAATTGCTAGGGTTTGGCAGTGGCTAATGACACGTGAAAACTCGGTGGCGTCGGATAGGAAGAATTGGTAGGACCGAGTTTGGCTTAGAGTTTAGGTCATATGTGGATATGGGAAAGTAGTTAGGGTTTTGGAGCATATAACTAAGCACATGAAGCAAGAGGCTCATTAAGCAACACCTCATCCCTCCTTGATAGTATTGGCTTTTCCTAAAGACTCAATGTGATCTTGGATCACTAAAATATAAAATGAAGAGTCTTGAGCTTTTGAGCTTGAGCCAATCCTTTGTCCTTAGCATTTTGAGGGTTCCACTTTCACATCCAGGCCATGCCAATCATTGAGCTTTCCTGAAATAATCATCTTGGAATAGCATTAGCTCAATGAGCTATATGTTGTTATGAATTACCAAAACCACCTAGGGATAGTTGCACTTTCACTCTCCCCTCTTGTTGCTATGCATCACCATGATCTTGCGTGTGCGTAGGATTTTTTTTGAAATTACTACGTTTCCCAACAGTGGCATCCGAGCCAGGTTTATGCGTAGATGTTATATGCACGAGTAGAACACAGTGAGTTGTGGGCGATACAAGTCATGCTGCTTACCAGTATGTTATACTTTGGCTCGGCGGTATTGTTGGATGAAGAGGCCCGAACCGACATTACGCGTATGCTTACGCGAGACTGGTTCTACCGACGTGCTTTGCACACAGGTGGCTGGCGGTGTCAGTTTCTCCAACTTTAGTTGAACCGAGTGTGACTACGCCCGGTCCTTGTTGAAGGTTAAAACAACACTAACTTGACGAAATATCGTTGTGGTTTTGATGCGTAGGTAAGAACGGTTCTTGCTCAGCCCGTAGCAGCCACGTAAAACTTGCAACAACAAAGTAGAGGATGTCTAACTTGTTTTTGCAGGGCATGTTGTGATTTGATATGATCAAGGCATGATGCTATATTTTATTGTATGAGATGATCATGTTTTGTAACGTAGTTATCGGCAACTGGCAGGAGCCATATGGTTGTCGCTTTATTGTATGCAATGCAATCGCCCTGTAATTGCTTTACTTTATCACTAAGCGGTAGCGATAGTCGTAGAAGCAATAGTGGCGAGATGACAATGATGATACGATGGAGATCAAGGTGTCGCGCCGGTGACGATGTGATCATGATAGTGCTTTGGAGATGGAGATCAAAGGCACAAGATGATGATGGCCATGTCATATCACTTATAATTATTGCATGTGATGTTTATCCTTTATGCATCTTATTCTGCTTGATTGACGGTAGCATTATAAGATGATCTCTCACTAAATTTCAAGGTACAAGTGTTCTCCCTGAGTATGCACCATTGCCAAAGTTCGTCGTGCCGAGACACCACGTGATGATCGGGTGTGATAAGCTCTACGTTCACATACAATGGGTGCAAGCCAGTTTTGCACACGCAAAAATACTCGGGTTAAGCTTGACGAGCCTAGCATATACAGATATGGCCTCGGAACATTGAGACCGAAAGGTCGAGCGTGAATCATATAGTAGATATGATCAACATAGTGATGTTCACCATTGAAAACTACTCCATTTTCACGTGATGATCAGTCATGGTTTAGTTGATTTGGATCACGTGATCACTTTGATGATTAGAGGGATGTCTGTCTAAGTGGGAGTTCTTAAGCAATATGATTAATTGAACTTTAATTTATCATGAACTTAGTACCTGATAGTATTTTGCTTGTCTATGTTGTTGTAGATAGATGGCCCATGCTGTTGTTTGGTTGAATTTTAATGCGTTCCTTGAGAAAGCAAAGTTGAAAGATGATGGTAGCAATTACACGGACTGAGTTCGTAACTTGAGGATTATTGTCATTGCTGCACAGAAGAATTACATCATGGAAGCACCACTAGGTGCCAAACCTGCTACAGGAGCTGAACCAGATGTTATGAACGTCTGGGAAAGCAAAGCTGATGACTACTCGATAGTTCCGTGTGACATGCTTTACGGCTTAGAACCGGGACTTCAATGGCGTTTTGAACGTCATGGAGCATATGAGATGTTCCAGGAGTTGAAGTTAATATTTCAAGCAAATGCCCGGATTGAGAGATATGAGATCTCCAATAAGTTCTACAGCTGCAAAATGGAGGAGAATAGTTCTGTCAGTGAACATATACTCAGAATGTCTGGGTACTGCAATCACTTGATTCAACTGGGAGTTAATCTTCCGGATGATAGTGTCATTGACAGAATTCTTGAATCACTGCCACCAAGCTACAAGAGCTTCGTGATGAACTATAACATGCAAGGGATGCATAAGACAATTCCTGAGCTCTTCGCAATGGTAAAGGCTACGGAGGTAGAAATCAAGAAGGAGCATCAAGTGTTGATGGTCAACAAGACCACCAGTTTCAAAGAAAAGGGTAAAGGGAAGAAGAAATGGAACTTCAAGAAGAACGACAAACACGTTGCTGCTCAAGAGAAGAAACCCAAGTCTGGACCTAAGCCTGAGACTGAGTGCTTCTACTGCAAATGGACTAGTCACTGGAAGCGGAACTGCCCCAAGTATTTGGCGGATAATAAGGATGGCAAGGTGAACAAAGGTATATGTGATATACATGTTATTGATGTGTACCTTACTAAAGCTCGCAGTAGCACCTGGGTATTTGATATTGGTTCTGTTGCTAATATTTGCAACTCGAAATAGGGACTACGGATTAAGCAAAGATTGTCTAAGGACGAGGTGACAATGCGCGTGGGAAATGGTTCCAAAGTCGATGTGATCGCCGTCGGCGCGCTACCTCTACATCTACCTTCGGGATTAGTTTTAGACCTGAATAATTGTTATTTGGTGCCAGCATTGAGCTTGAACATTATATCTGGATCTTGTTTGATGCGAGACGGTTATTCATTTAAATCAGAGAATAATGGTTGTTCTATTTATATGAGTAATATCTTTTATGGTCATGCACCCTTGAAGAGTGGTCTATTTTTAATGAATCTCGATAGTAGTGATACACATATTCATAATGTTGAAGCCAAAAGATGCAGAGTTGATAATGATAGTGCAACTTATTTGTGGCACTGACGTTTAGGTCATATTGGTGTAAAGCGCATGAAAAAAATCCATTCTGATGGACTTTTGGAATCACTTGGTACTTGCGAACCATGCTTCATGGGAAAGATGACTAAAACACCGTTCTCCGGAACTATGGAGCGAGCAACAGATTTGTTGGAGATCATACATACTGATGTATGTGGTCCGATGAATGTTGAGGCTCGTAGCGTGTATCATTATTTTCTCACCTTCACAGATGATTTGAGCAGATATGGGTATATCTACTTGATGAAACATAAGTCTGAAACATTTGAAAAGTTCAAAGAATTTCAGAGTGAAGTGGAAAATCATCATAGCAAGAAAATGAAGTTTATACGATCTGATCATCGAGGAGAATATTTGAGTTACGAGTTTGGTCTTCATTTGAAACAATGCGGAATAGTTTCTCAACTCACGCCACCCGGATCACCACAGCGTAATGGTGTGTCCGAACGTCATAATCGTACTTTATTAGATATGGTGCGATCTATGATGTCTCTTACTGATTTACTGCTATCGTTTTGGGGTTATGCTTTAGAGACAGCTCCATTCACGTTAAATAGGGCACCATCTAAATCCGTTGAGATGACGCCTTATGAACTATGGTTTGGCAAGAAGCCAAAGTTGTCGTTTCTTAAAGTTTGGGGGTGCGATGCTTATGTGAAAAAGCTTCAACCTGATAAGATCGAACCTAAATCGGAGAAATGTGTCTGCATAGGATACCCAAAGGAGACTGTTGGGTATACCTTCTATCACATATCCGAAGGCAAGACATTTGTTGCTACGAATGGATCCTTTCTAGAGAGGGAGTTTCTCTTGAAAGAAGTGAGTGGGAGGAAAGTAGAACTTTTTGAGGTAACTGTACCTGCTCCCTTATTGGAAATTAGTCCATCACAGAAACTGGTTCGTGTGACACCTACATCAATTAGTGAGGAAGCCAATGATAATGATCATGAAACTTCAGATCAAGTTACTACCGAACCTCGTAGGTCAACCAGAGTAAGATCCGCACCAGAGTGGTACGGTAATCCTGTTCTGGAGGTCACGTTACTTGACCATGAAGAACCTACGAACTATGAGGAAGCGATGATGAGCCCAGATTCCGCAAAATGGCTTGAGGCCATGAAATCTGAGATGGGATCCATGTATGAGAACATAGTGTGGACTTTGGTTGACTTGCCCGATGATCAGCAAGCCATCAAGAATAAATGGATCTTCAAGAAGAAGACTGACGCTGACGGTAACGTTACTGTCTACAAAGCTCGACTTGTTGCGAAAGGTTTTCAACAAGTTCAAGGAGTTGACTACGGTGAGACCTTCTCACCAGTAGCAATGCTTAAGTCCGTCCGAATCATGTTAGCAATTGCCGCATTTTATGATTATGAAATTTGGCAAATGGATGTGAAGACTGCATTCCTGAATGGATTTCTGGAAGAAGAGTTGTATATGATGCAACCTAAAGGTTTTATCGATCCAAAGGGTGCTAACAAAGTGTGCAAGCTCCAGCGATCCATTTATGGACTGGTGCAAGCCTCTCGGAGTTGGAATAAACATTTTGATAGTGTGATCAAAGCATATGGTTTTATACAAACTTTTGGAGAAGCCTGTATTTACAAGAAAGTGAGTGGGAGCTATGTAGCATTTCTAATATTATATGTGGATGACATATTGTTGATTGGAAATGATATAGAATTTTTGGATAGCATAAAAGGACAATTGAATAAGAGTTTTTCAATGAAAGACCTCGGTGAAGCTGTTTATATATTGGGCATCAAGATCTATAGAGATATATCAAGACACTTAATTGGACTTTCACAAAGCACATACCTTGATAAAGTTTTGAAGAAGTTCAAAATGGATCAAGCTAAGAAAGGGTTCTTGCCTGTGTTACAAGGTGTGAAGTTGAGTAAGAATCAATGCCCGACCACTCCAGAGGATAGAGAGAAAACGAAATATGTTCCCTATGCTTCAGCCATAGGCTCTATCATGTATGCAATGCTGTGTACCAGACCAGTTGTGTGCCTTGCAATTAGGTTAGCAGGGAGGTACCAAAGTAATCCAGGAGTGGATCACTGGACAACGGTCAAGAACATCCTGAAATACCTGAAAAGGACTAAGGATATGTTTCTCGTTTATGGAGGTGACAAAGAGCTCGTCGTAAATGATTACGTCGATGCAAGCTTTGACACTGATCCGGACGATTCTAAATCGCAAACCGGATACGTGTTTATATTGAACGGTGGAGCTGTCAGTTGGAGCAATTCTAAACAAAGCTTCGTGGCGGGATCTACGTGTGAAGCGGAGTACATAGCTCCTTCAGAAGCAGCAAATGATGGAGTCTGGATGAAGGAGTTCATATCCGATCTAGGTGTCATACCTAGTGCATCGGGTCCAATGAAAATCTTTCTGTGACAATACTGGTGCAATTGCCTTGGCAAAGGAATCCAGATTTCACAAGAGAACCAAACACATCAAGAGACGCTTCAATTCCATCCGCGATCAAGTCCAGGTGGGAGACATAGAGATTTGCAAGATACATACAGATCTGAATGTTGAAGACCCGTTGACTAAGCCTCTCTCACGAGCAAAACATGATCAACACCAAGGCTCCATGGGTGTTAGAATCATTACTGTGTAATCTAGATTATTGACTCTAGTGTAAGTGGGAGACTGAAGGAAATATGCCCTAGAGGCAATAACAAAGTTATTATTTATTTCCTTATTTCATGATAAATGTTTATTATTCATGTTAGAATTGTATTAACCGGAAACATAATACATGTGAGAATACATAGACAAACGGAGTGTCACTAGTATGCCTCTACTTGACTAGCTCGTTGATCAAAGATGGTTATGTTTCCTAACCATAGACATGAGTTTTCATTTGATAAACAAGATCACATCATTAGGAGAATGATGTGATTGACTTGACCCATTCCGTTAACTTAGCACTTGATCGTTTTAGTTTACTACTATTGCTTTCTTCATGACTTATACATGTTCCTATGACTATGAGATTATGCAACTCCCGATTACCGGAGGAACACTTTGCATGCTACCAAATGTCACAACGTAACTGGGTGATTATAAAGGTGCTCTACACGTGTCTCCGATGGTACTTGTTGAGTTGGCATAGATCAAGATTAGGATTTGTCACTCCGATTGTCGGAGAGGTATCTCTGGGCCCTCTCGGTAATGCACATCACTATAAGCCTTGCAAGCAATGCAACTAATGAGTTAGTAGCGGGATGATGCATTACAGAACGAGTAAAGAGACTTGCCGGTAACGAGATTGAGCTAGGTATTGAGATACCGACAATTGAATCTCGGGCAAGTAACATACCGATGACAAAGGGAACACCGTATGTTGTTATATGGTTTGACCGATAAAGATCTTCATAGAATATGTAGGAGCCAATATGAACATCCTGGTTCCGCTATTGGTTATTGACCAGAGACGTGTCTCGGTCATGTCTACATAGTTCTCGAACCCGTAGGGTCCACACGCTTAACGTTAGGTGACGGTCGGTATTATGAGTTTATGTGATTTGATGTACTAAAGGTAGTTCGGAGTCCCGGATGTGATCACGGACATTACGAGGAGTCTCAAAATGGTCAATACATAAAGATTGATATATTGGACGACTATATTCGGACACCGCAAGTGTTCCGGGTGATTTCGGAGAAAACCAGAGTGTCGGAGGGTTACCGGAACCCCCCGGTAGAAGTAATGGGCCACTTGGGCCTTAGTGGAGAGAGATAGGGCCGGCTAGGGCAGGCCACGCGCCCCCTCCCCCTCTGGTCCGAATTGGACTAGGGAAGGGGGGGGGCGCCCCCCTTTCCTTCTCCCTCTCGTCCTTCCTTTCCCCCTCCTAGTAGGAGTGGGAAAGGGGAGTCCTACTCCTACTAGGAGGAGGACTCCTCCTCCTGGCGCGCCCAGCAAGGGCCGGGCGGCCTCCCCCTTGCTCCTTTACATACGGGGGCAGGGGGCACCCTAGGACACACAAGTTGATTGTTCCAAGCCGTGTGCGGTGCCCCCCTCCACCATAATCCACCTCGATCATATCATACCGGTACTTAGGTGAATCCCTGCGTCGGTAGCAACATCATCATCGTCATCACGCCGTCGTGCTGACGAACTCTCCTGTGGATCGGAGTTCGTGGGACGTCATCGAGCTGAACGTGTGCTGAACTCGGAGGTGCTGTACGTTCGCTACTTGGATCGTTCGGATCATGAAGACGTACGACTACATCAACCGCGTTCTCATAACGTTTCCGCTTACGGTCTATGAGGGTACATAGACGATACTCTCCCCTCTCGTTGCTATGCATCAGCATGATCTTGCGTGTGCGTAGGATTTTTTTTGAAATTACTATGTTCCCCAACAAATTTTCATCTGAGTTCTTATGCTCAAGTAACAATCTATTCACAATGTCAAGTATGAATCAGAAACTTCATTGAGAACTAGCAAACTATGATCTCGGTCATTGAAGCAATTGCAATTTATCATAACATCGTAAAGAGTCAATATAAGAGCTTTTCAGCAAGTCCACATACTCAACTATCATTTAGTCTTTCACAATTGCTAACACTCACGCAATACTTATGGGTATGGAGTTTTAATTGGACACAGAGAAAGATATGGGCTTATAGTGTTGCCTCCCAACCTTTTACCTCAAGGGTAATGTCAACAATAATAATTCATGCTAACTTACATCCAATTGGATATATATATCAGGATCTTTCCAACACAAGGCGCTTGCCAAAGGATAAAATGTAAAAAAGGAAAGGTGAATATCACCATGACTCTTGTATAAGGTAAGAGACAAAAGTAAAAGATAAGCTCTTCGCAGAGGGAAGCAAAGGTTGTCATGTGCTTTTATGGGTGGATGCACGAAATCTTAATGCAAAAGAACGTCACTTTATATTGCCACTTGTGATATGAACCTTTATTATACAGTCCATCACTTTTATTGCTTCCATATCACAAGATCGTATAAAGTTTATTTTCTCCACACTAATAAATCATACATATTTAGAGAGCAATTTTTATTGCATGCAACATGACAACTTACTTGAAGGATCTTACTCAATCCATAGGTAGATATGGTGGACACTCATGGCAAAACTGGGTTTAAGGGTATTCAAAAGCACAAGTAGTATCTCTACTTGGTGCAAAGAATTTGGCTAGCATGAGGGGGAAAGGCAAGCTCAACATGTTGGATGATCCATGGCAACATACTTTATCTTAGATATAAGAAAACATAACCCATTATGTGGTCTTCCTTGTCCAACATCAACTCTTTAGCAGGTCATATTTTAATGAGTGCTCACAATCATAAAAGATGTCCAAGATAGTATATTTTTATGTGAAAACCTCTCTTTCTTTATTACTTCCTACTAATTGTAACGATGACCAAAACTATGTTTGTCAACTCTCAACTACTTTTATTCATCATACTCTTTATATGTGAAGTCATTACTCTCCATAAGATCAATATGATCTCTTTACTTCTTTTTATTCTTTCTCTTTTCTTTTATTCCCTCACGATCATAGCAAGATAATCTAGCCCTTGACTCAACACTAATCTTTATTATATATAGCTCACGGACTCGATTACATAGAAGGATCATAAAGCAAAAATCAAAACTAAATCGTACTAAAACTTTATTCTACTAGATCAAGATATTACCAAAAGGATCGAAATAAGAAAAACGGTAAAGATAGGAGTGTGATGGTGATACGATACCGGGGCACCTCCCCCAAGCTTGGCAGTTGCCAAGGGGAGTGCCGATACCCGATACTCAGTTTTCCTTCCTCAGAGGTGGTGAGGAGGGTGATGATGAAGAGAACTGTGCCTTCAGCTTTTTCACATTGTAATTGAGAAGAGCAATTTCCTCCTTCAAATCATCGACCTCAGATTCCAGCTTCAAAATCTTGCTTTTCTGCCGAAAACGAGAAGGAATAGATCGGTTGTTAGACAGTTTAGCCCTCTTAGGGAGACTAGATTTCTTGAACTTCACGTGCATATCCCTAGGTTGAGGTAGAGGAACATCCTCCCCCTCTAAACTTGAATCATTGACCCTCCTCGAATGAGCATCCTCCTCATCATCCGTAGTTCGATCACAAGGAGATAGGTCCCCATAGGTCTTTGGGTCAGCAATGAGATGTGAGACATAGCTCTCTCCGTCGGAGTCCTGAGATGACATCTTGCTCTAAATCTACAACAGAAACATGTCGAAACAAAAAATAGAGGATATTTGCATGGTACGATGGTCAAAACCTTCGGGAGATTATATAATGAATTTTTACCGACTAAAAGAAGTATCGTGCAAGAAAACGGAGTCCGGAGAGCACACGAGATGCCCACGAGGCAGGGGGCACGCCCAGGGGGGTAGGGCGCGCCCTCCACCCTCGTGGAAGCCTGGTGTCCTTCCCGGACTACTTCTTATTTTCCTATTTTCTTAAATATTCCAGAACGGAGAAAAATTGCCATTAAAACTGTTTTGGAGTCGGTTTACTTACCGTACCACATACCTATTCCTTTTCGGAGTCTGAAATGTTCTGGAAAGTGTCCCTTATGTATTCCTCCGGGGTTATGGTTTCAATAACATTAGTTTCAACATTTATAGGATTACCTGAGATATAATGTTTGATTATTTGGCCGTTCACCACCTTTGGATTTGTGCCTTCGAAGTTGTTGATTTTTATGGCATCGGAACGATAAACCTCCTCGATAACGTAAGGACTTTCCCATTTAGAGAGAAGTTTTCCTACAAAAAATCTTAAACGAGAGTTGAATAGCAACACATAATCAGCTACATTAAACTCACGCTTTTGTATCCTTTTGTCAGGCCATCTTTTAACTTTTTCTTTAAATAGTTTGGCATTCTCATAGGTTTGGGTTCTCCATTCATCAAGTGAGCTAATGTCAAATAGTCTCTTCTCACCGGCAAGTTTGAAATCATAAATGAGCTCTTTAATGGCCCAATATGCCTTATGTTCTAGTTCGAGAGGTAAGTGACATGCCTTTCCATAAACCATTTTATACGAAGACATACCCATTGGATTTTTATATGCAGTTCTATAGGCCCATAAAGCATCATCAAGTTTCTTGGACCAATTCTTTCTAGATCTATTAACAGTCTTTTGCAAAATTAATTTGAGCTCTCTATTACTCAATTCTACTTGACCACTAGACTGTGGGTGATATGGGGATGCAATTCTATGATTAACATCATACTTAGCAAGAATTTTATGAAAAGCACCATGAATAAAATGTGAACCACCATCAGTCATTAAATATCTAGGGACTCCAAACCTCGGAAAAATAACTTCTTTAAGCATCTTAATAGAGGTGTTATGATCAGCACTACTAGTTGGAATAGCTTCTACCCACTTAGTAATGTAATCAACAGCAACTAAAATATGTGTATACCCATCAGAGGAAGGAAACGGTCCCATATGGTAGGCCAATAAAAACCGGATTGCAATACCTTATGTGCAGTTCTATCTCCAGTGTGGTGTCCTTCATAAGCTTCGGAGTGACACTTGCGTAAGATCTGTTCCTATTCATGCTCAGGTATACAACGTTTGATAACACCATCTACTCCTTCTTTATAAAGGTGTGGGTCATCCCAGAAATAATGTCTTAAATCATAGAAAAACTTTTTCTTTTGCTCGTATGTGAAACTAGGTGGTATAAATTTAGCAACAATGTAATTAGCATAATCAGCATACCATGGAGCAGCACGAGAAGCATTTATGATAGCTAATTGTTCATCAGGAAATCTATCATCAATAGGTAGTGGGTCATCAAGAACATTCTCTAACCTAGACAAGTTGTCTGCAACGGGGTTCTCAGCTCCCTTTCTATCAATAATATGCAAATCAAATTCTTGTAGCAAGAGAACCCATCTAATAAGTCTAGGTTTAGCATCTTTCTTTTCCATAAGGTATTTAATAGAAGCATGATCAGTGCGAACAGTTACTCTAGAATCAACAATATAAGGTCTGAACTTATCACAAGCAAATACAACTACTAAAAATTCTTCAAGTTTGAGTGAGGAAGGGAGAGAGGAGTAAGTAGAAGGAGAGAGGAGTGCAGATTTGTAAGAACTTTGTGGCTTGGTGGTACGATAGGCGTATAATATTTATAGGATAGATTCAGTTTTGATTGTAGGTTATTGGGATGTTGGTTATATAAATACCATTTTTATTATTTTGTACGTGTCTTTTGTTAAAATACGCTGTTAGTGTTTGTTACTTTGTCAGGATTAAGATCAAATGACCACGGTTTATACAGCTAGATCGTGGCTTGTGAGGATCCACACATAAATTTCAAAGGGTTGTATTGCCAAAGGTTTGTCAGGGTTGGGCTTGGAACAATAGGGGCAGGAACCATTTAAAGTTTCTCCTTTATAGATATTGTCAGCTGCCTTTCTTACCTAAACCATGTGTCCAATTAAAGGATCAAAGAAGGCGAATATAATCGTTTTTGTATAAGAGTTTATGTGAGGGTTATAGACCGGTCGGTTGAGGAGATTTTTAATGATGGATATAGTTCAACTAGATGTATGGTCCTCTCTATATAGAATAACTGACCGATGCGACACCAAAGGTAACTTTCTTATACCTTGGTTTTACATGTCGTTTGGACACGGCAATGTTGCTTTTTCTATAATTATCATAAACTTTAGCTAGTTCCAAAAGCGGTGTCGAAGATACCATTGGTCTTTTCAAGAAAATTTTTATGGCCCAGGGATAAGATACTTTCGATTTTGTAACAGTAATATGTGTAGTGGTAAAACATGGGTTTTCTTCATATTCAAGGATAAGTGTTTACGTCTTCTCACATCTTCGATGTGTCGTTGCAATGTGCCATTGCTCTAAAAGAATGGTCATCAAAAAAGATCGATGTTCCTATAGGACTATGGGAAAGCGTGTAATCCATTCCTATTTGGAATAATAAAACGAATCAATATTGCTTTTCACAAGTAAGTCAGTGGAATTTGTGAGCCATCTGCATGTTTTGGATAATATTGTTATGTATATGTAATAGTTTGTTTAATTTATGGGATATAGCAGGGCATTTACTTTAAAACCAATATGGCTTATTGTCATGAGTGAAGCTAAAGGTCTTAATACATATTGTTGTGTGGCATGTAAAAAGTTGGGTCTTTTTCTTGTTTTTCCTTTCTTGTTTGTACACAGTGTATTTTGGAAGTAGTAACCAGTAATTATAATACCATTCTAAGTGGCGAAATAGATTTTTGGGCTGTGTTGTTGGCATATGTTTGTTGTTATTCTAGCGAGGGTGTTTTCTTGTGGATTCAATAAAAATATGTTTGTTTCTATTCAATGTGTGATTGTAAAATGATTCTGTGTGTTAGTATGGGCTTATTTATTTGGGGGAAGATCATGTACGATTCTTTAACCTTGTGAAGTAGATTCTGTATGGGGAGGTCATTAGTGTTATACTATCCGATTTGGCCGGTATGAATAACTAACAATGTTAAGTACTCTTTCCTCAATTCTTGGGGGAACTATCTATGGGGACAGGGGACTGACCCCACTGGGGAACTTCAGAACGGTGAAAGCTTATTACCCTGTCCTTTCCAGAGCTATTTGGGTTTTTTCTCTCTTTAGACTTATCTTCTTATTTCTATTTCTTAGGTGATTTTATAACCGTCATGTTAAAGTCTGGTAGTGAGAATTCTAGTCAAAACAAAAAAACTGGGTTTTTTAAGTTTAGGCGTGGAGTTTTATCTTATTTTATTTTAGTTGTTGAGTTTTTATCGGAGATGGGTTGGTACCACTTAGAGTGTAAGGAAGGTAACTAATGCCCTCTTAGGTTATTTTTTATATGCAAGGCCTAAAGGTATATTTTCCTTGGAATTGGCTGTGTCAGCTGATAATAGTGTGTGTATTCTTTAAGGCACGCTCTTTCCATAATTTTTCTTTTCCTTCTGCTTCTAAAAAAAGTGACTCGTGTACGGTTAGTGTGTTTAGCACTATTAATTAGACATTATGAGTTATATCTTTTTCTCATCATTGATAAGCATATTGAAGGTATTCAGGTAATTCGGTCTAGAGGGCTTGCAAACCACGGGGTTCACCCTTGGGGTGTGAGAGGTTTTAATGCTTTTTTTGTGTTTCATATTTAAGTGGGCAAGTTGTTGTTTGCTAAGAATTATTGTGGTGTGTGGGTGTGTGCACATTTTTTAAAGAGGAAATTAGCTTCATACTGTTTTCCTTTTTTTTTCTTGTCTTTATATAGGATCATTTTTCCATTGATTTATGGATCTAAAGCAATTTGTGTCTAAGAGTGATTTTGTACAAATGTGTAGAAGGAGGGTGTATTTTGCATATGGTTTGTTGCTTTTTGATCTTGATAGGACCAAATTAAACTTCATATCTTTGTTTATAGAATTGGGGCGTATGTTCCTTTGGACACAATATTTGGGTTAGTGTTCTTGATCTCGGATCTAGATTTTGTCAAGTATATAATAATCATTGAGAATTCATTATCCCTCTCCAAACCCATTTATGATAACATACTATATGGCCTTTGTGGCTGCAGTTAGGTTGCTTTTGTTTAATTATGCTGTATAATACAAGTTATTCAGGAGAATGTGCGCGGTCTGATTCTATACAATAATTATGTGGTGGTGGATATAAAAGCGCATATATTTTTTTGTTTGGAAAACCAAGAATAAGAAATCTAGCGAGGGATATTTATTTTCGGGCTTCACACCCAAAGGATATTGAATGGATATCTCTCTGATACGAATCCAGACTGTTGGTGTAATATATTTGTTTGGTTCTTTCGTGGGTTTAGGATGGCACTTTATATTGGGTTGTGATAATATCAATTATTTCCATATCTTCATTTAATAAGCTTTCTTAATGGCAGGGGGCCGTAATCTCCTATTGCCATAATAATTTCTTTGTTTAGTGAAGAGATTCTTGTGATAGGATGGGGTAATTACTGCTAGCTTTGACTGAACTATAGTACGAGCCATATCAGTCATAGTTACCGTATCGGAGTAAGCCCAAATGAGGATCTTTATCATCATAGTGTAATTAAAACCATTGTTCTTGATAGTCTTGGTACAATTAAGGTATCTATGTTGATTTTTGGGTTGATTAATTTTGTCCGTAGTGAGGTGTAATTCTAGATGCATTCTAAGCAGGTGTCTTTTCATTTTGAGGAAGTAAGAATAATAAATTTACAATGTGCTCTATGGCATCGTTAGTCAGTTCCAAAGGATGGCTTAAAGCCCATAGGATAACACTAATGCAGAGCTACAAACTTTTTAATTGTTTTTCAGGGGTGGTTGGGGTTTGTTTTACATGTTTACTCCCTTTTGTTGTTTTGAACCACATTTGTGGGATATCATGTTCAGGGTCATGATTTGCGTGTGTGTATTCTAAATCTGGGTGGCATACAGGTGGTTTCTCAATTATAAAGCTTCAGTTGTCGTAGGTTTTGAGATGACCTTATGGATTACATTATATAGTTGATAGTGCTTTTTCTTGAACTTATTAATATGAGGTTGCAACTTATTTTATCTTTGGGGTTTCACGTTGAGGGTTGCGTAGGGAATTAGTGTATTTAAAGAACCGATAAATAACCTTTCTCCTTTTTAGGGGGATGTTATAAATCGATAATGTTAGTTGCAAAATTTGTTTAAAAGTATTCCACTGAATGAGTAGTGGAGAATAAGAGAAGCTACAATATCTCAGGGATGGGTATCTTATTAGTCTCATGATTAAGTGCATAATTAATTCTTGCGAAAAATCGGTCGGAGAGTGGTTATCCATTATAAAAAAGATTTCTCAACACCATATCCATTACACTAAAGTTTATATTGGTTGTAACTTCCTTGGAGCTTTTGAGATTACTCTGGGACTCCCTTACCTTTCGTCGGAAGTGAAGTTTGCCTTTGGATTCCTCATGATTTCAGTTGAGGTTGTGCGTTGTTAATAATTTTTCCAATTAAAAATTTCCCGATTTTGATCTTTCATTATAGTGTGATGTCATCATTTCTAATGAAGAAGCCCACTTTCCAAGTAGTTATGGCTCTGATGCACCCAGGTTGGTTATCAGAGAAGTGGATATTATTTCGAAGGTGGGAGCAAGGAGACCTTAAATTATTGATTGAATAATTTTCATTTACTCTGTGAGGATGTCTCTGGTTTGTGGAATGTTGGCATGGGAAGTTGATAACATTGGAACTTTAAAAAGGGCCGTCCCGCTCTCCCAAGCTGTGAGATGATGCTTCTCCTTCGGCGAGGCCAAAAATATTATATATATATAATAACGATCACGATGAACAAGATGCATAGGATAAAACTTCTGATGAAATTCCAAATTCAATCGTTTGTAGTTCCATGATCCCATATCATCACATAGCCTAACCATGTCAATGCATCTCCCTTCAAAGATAAAGGGAAGACCTTCTTCTTGATAACATCCTCGGGCATACCTGCAAGCTTAAATAATCCACAAACTTCATCCACATAGATTAGGTGCAAATCGGGATGTAATGTTCCATCTCCTGTAAAAGGATTAGCTAGCAGTTTCTCTATCATACCGAAGGAATTTCAAAGTAAACATTTTCAGTAGGTTCAGTAGGTTGAGGAGCAACTCTTTGCTCTATTGGTCGGGGTGAAGATACCCCGAACAAGCCCCTCAAAGGATTACTTTCCATAGTAACAAGTGACAGTAAATTTCAGCACACTATATAAATTTTTCCTTACCAAATTCCACCTACCAAAGGCGCTTCACTCCCCGGCAACAGCGCCAGAAAAGAGTCTTGATGACCCACAAGTATAGGGGATCTATCGTAGTCCTTTCGATAAGTAAGAGTGTCGAACCCAACGAGGAGCAGAAGGAAATGATAAGCGGTTTTCAGCAAGGTATTCTCTGCAAGTACTGAAATAAGTGGTAACAGATAGTTTTGTGATAGGATAATTTGTAACGAGCAAAACAAGTAACAAAAGTAAATAAGGTGCAGCAAAGATGGCCCAATCCTTTTGTAGCAAAGGACAAGCCTGGACAAACTCTTATATAGAGAAAAGCGCTCCCGAGGACACATGGGAATTCGTCAAGCTAGTTTTCATCACGTTCATATGATTCGCGTTCGGTACTTTGATAATTTGATATGTGGGTGGACTGGTGCTTGGGTGCTGTCCTTACTTGGACAAGCATCCCACTTATGATTAACCTCTATTGCAAGCATCCGCAACTACAACAAAAGTATTAAGGTAAACCTAACCATAGCATGAAACATATGGATCCAAATCAGCCCCTTACGAAGCAACTCATAAACTAGGGTTTAAGCTTCTGTCACTCTAGCAACCCATCATCTACTTATTACTTCCCAATGCCTTCCTCTAGGCCCAAATAATGGTGAAGTGTCATTGAGTCGACGTTCACATAACACACTAGAGGAGAGAACAACATACATCTCATCAAAATATCGAACGAATACCAAATTCACATGACTTACTTAATCAAGACTTCTCCCATGTCCTCAGGAACAAACGTAACTACTCACAAATCATATTCATGTTCATAATCAGAGGGGTATAATAAAGGATCTGAACATATGATCTTCCACCAATAAACCAACTAGCATCAACTACAAGGAGTAATCAACACTACTAGCAACCCACAGGTACCAATCTGAGGCTTTGGACAAAGATTGGATACAAGAGATGAACTAGGGTTTTGAGATGGTGCTGGTGAAGATGTTGATGGAGAATTGAAAGTGCAACTATCCCTAGGTGGTTTTGGTAATTCATAACAACATATAGCTCATTGAGCTAATGCTATTCCAAGATGACTTATTTCAGGAAAGCTCAATGATTGGCATGGCATGGATGTGAAAGTGGAACCCTCAAAATGCTAAGGACAAAGGATTGGCTCAAGTCAAAAGCTCAAGACTCTTCATTTTATATTTTAGTGATCCAAGATCACATTGAGTCTTTAGGAAAAGCCAATACTATCAAGGAGGGATGAGGTGTTGCTTAATGAGCCTCTTGCTTCATGTGCTTAGTGATATGCTCCAAAACCCTCAACTACTTTCCCATATCCACATATGACCTAAACCCTAAGCCAAACTCGGTCCTACCGATTCTTCCTATCCGGCGCCACCGAGTTTCACTTGTCATTAGCCACTGCCAAACCCTAGCAATTCGGTTCTACCGATAAGGATCTCGGTCTCACCGAGATGGGGTTGCAAACTCTCTGTTTTCCTTTCGTAACTTTTCGGTCTCACCGAAAGAGCGAATCGGTCCCACCGAGATTGCAATGTAAACTCAGTGTTTCCCCTTTGTAACTTTTCGGTCTCACCGAGTTCCACTCGGTCTCACCGAAAGAGCAAATCGGTCCCACCGAGTTTGCCTGACCAACTCTCTGGTTAGCTAATTACCAAATTCGGTCTCACCGAGTTTGTGTAATCGGTCTCACCGAGATTACGTTATGCCCAAACCCTAACCATATCGGTCCTACCGAGTTGCATGTCAGTCCCACCGAAAATCACTAACGGTCACTAGGTTTACATTTTCGGTCCGACCGAGCTTATTGATTCGGTCCCACCGAGATTGGAAAACTGTGTAACGGTTGGATTTTGTGTGGAGGCTATATATACCCCTCCACCTCCTTCTCATTCGATGAGAGAGCCATCAGAACACACACACATTCCAACTCATATGTTCTGAGAGAGAACCACCTACTCATGTGTTGAGACCAAGACATTCCATTCCTACCATATGAATCTTGATCTCTAGCCTTCCCAAGTTGCTTTCCACTCAAATCTTCTTTCCACCAAAATCCAAATCCTATGAGAGAGAGTTGAGTGTTGGGGAGACTATCATTTGAAGCACAAGAGCAAGGAGTTCATTACCTAACACACCATTTGTTACTTCTTGGAGAGTGGTGTCTCCTAGATTGGCTAGGTGTCACTTGGGAGCCTCCGACAAGATTGTGGAGTTGAACCAAGGAGTTTGTAAGGGCAAGGAGATCGCCTACTTTGTGAAGATCTACCACTAGTGAGGCAAGTCCTGTGTGGGCGATGGCCATGGTGGGATAGACAAGGTTGCTTCTTCGTGGACCCTTTGTGGGTGGTTGCTTCTTCGTGGACCCTTCGTGGGTGGAGCCCTGTGTGGACTCGCGCAACCGTTACCCTTGGGTGGAGCCCTGTGTGGACTCGCGCAACCGTTACCCTTCATGGGTTGAAGTCTCCATCAACGTGGATGTAGGATAGCACCACCTATCCGAACCACGGGAAAAACATCCGTGTCTCCAATTGCGTTTGAATTCTCCAAACCCTTCCCTTTACATTCTTGCAAGTTGCATGCTTTACTTTCCGCTGCCAATATACTCTTTGCATGCTTGCTTGAATTATGTGATGATTGCTTGACTTGTCCTAAAATAGCTAAAATCTGCCAAGAACTAAAATTGGGAAAAGGTTAAGTTTTTATTTGGTCAAGTAGTCTAATCACCCCCCCCCCCTCTAGACATACTTTCGATCCTACAAGTGGTATCAGAGCCTTGGTATCCATTTTCTTGATCTCCATAGCTTTTTGTGGTCATAGCCTTGGTTTCACAACCTAGGAGAGTATGGCGTCTAGCGAGGGAAATTACCACCGTAGAGGTCCTTACTTTGATGGTACTAATTTTGCTAGTTGGAAGCATAAAATGAAAATGCATATTATTGGACATAACCCCACCGTTTGGGCTATTGTGTGTGTTGGTTTGCAAGGTGACTTCTTTGATGGGAGAGAACCAAACCATGAAGCTACCGCGGATGAGTTGAAGATGTTGCAATATAATGCTCAAGCTTGTGATATTCTCTTCAACGGATTATGCCCCGAAGAATTCAACAAAATCAGCCGTCTTGAGAATGCAAAGGAAATTTGGGACACTTTGATTGATATGCACGAAGGTACCGACTCCGTCAAGGAATCCAAGTTGGATGTGCTTCAAAGCCAACTTGACAAGTTTAAGATGAAGGATGGTGAAGGTGTCGCTGAAATGTACTCTAGGCTTGCTCTCATCACAAATGAGATTGCCGGCTTAGGAAGTGAAGAGATGACCGATAGATTCATCATCAAGAAGATTCTAAGAGCCTTGGATGGAAAATATGATACCGTGTGCACATTGATCCAAATGATGCCCAATTACAAAGATCTCAAGCCAACGGAGGTGATTGGAAGAATTGTTGCTCATGAGATGTCACTTAAGGATAAAGAGGAACTTCACAACAAATAAAGTGGTGCCTATAAAGCCTCATGTGAAGCCCCTACATCATCAAGTGAGAAACAAGACTTGAATGAAGAATTGAGCTTAATGGTGAAGAACTTCAACAAGTTCTACAAGAGTAGAAGCAAAGATAGAAGCTTCAAGTCAAGGTCCTACAATGACAAAAGATCTTCTAGTCGAGAGCGAAACTGCTACAATTGTGGAAGACCCGGACACTATTCCAATGAGTGTACGGCTCCCTACAAGAGAAGAGAAGATTCTCCAAGAAGAAGAAGCAAAGAATCACCACCAAGAGAGAGAAGGAGTAGAGATGATCGTTATGAACGAAGATACTCACGGAGAAGCAAGGATTCGGAAAGGAAGGAAAAATCATCAAGGAGCTACACAAGACAAAGACATCAAGCTCATGTTGGTGAATGGGTATCCGGCTCCGACTCCGACAGCCACTCCGAGAGAAGTTATCACTCCGACTCCGAAGATACTCAAGATGAAGGTGTTGCCGGTCTAGCACTTGTGTCAACCAACTCCTACGACATATTTGACTCACCAAATGAAGGAATTGGAAGATGCTTCATGGCCAAAGGTCCTAAGGTAACACACCCCGAGTATGTTGATTTCAATAGTGATGAAGATGACTTGTTAGGTGATGATTTGCTTGTTGACAACTCTAGTGATGAATACTATGATGAAATGTCAATTAAACATGCTAATCAAGATAAAACGAATGACAATGATAAGGAGAAGATTGAGGCCCTAACTAAAGAACTAAACACTCTTAAGTTATCTCATGAAACCATCTTCGAAGATCATCGAGAACTTTTAAGAGCTCATGAGAAATTACACTTTGAAAAGCTCAATCTTGAGCAAGAGCATGAGTTCTTAAAAGCAATCAATGATGATCTCCGCAAGAAAAGTTCTTCTTACATTGCCAAGCGTTTACTCTTATCTACTTACATGCCTCAAGTCAAGTCTAGTAACAAGAAAGATTCCTCCTCTAGCAGTAACAATGATCATGCTAAATCCAATATTGTTGATTCTAGTAGTTCTCTTGATTCCACTAATGATTCTCTTAGCCAAGTTACACTTGAGCAAGAAAATAGTTTATTGAAGGGAATTATAGAGAAAGGAGTGTACAAAAGCCTTGCCGGGAGTAAGCAATTCGAGGAAATTGTGCGCAAGCAAGGAATGCACTAGAAGAATCAAGGTGTTGGTTTTGAACGAAAGTTCAATGCCAATGGAGTTGAGTGGGAAGAAGATCAATACCCCAAGACAAAGTTTGTTCCTCAACAAGAGAAGTATACTTCTTTCAAGGGGACACAAGCTCAAGATGATCTTCCACCACAAGACTACAAGCAAAAAGGCAAGGACAAGCTTCAAGAGGAAATTGATGCATTTGAAGAAGCTCCTAAGGCCTTAGTCAAGTGGATCCCCAAGACTACTTCAAGTTCCACTTCATCAAGTACGACTACAACTCCAAGGATTCCCATCAAGATGATGTGGATCCAAAAGAAGAAGAACTAGAGAGTTCTTGAGGGTGACTCCGCCAACATACTTCACTCTTATCATTTTGGCAAGAACAAGTGCAATCAACTTCCACATCTTGCACTAGTTCAAGGAGTCACAAACCCTCTTGTTGGTAAGACAAGGGACAAGGTAACCTAAAAGTTTTCATGGACATCATCTTGTGTGTGCATCACTCTATGTCTATGGATATCCTTGTTTGTTCCTTGTGGGACTAACCCATGTAGGTATTCAAAGTGCAATTCACTCAAATGGATAGCTCCAAGTGATCTACATCAACATTGAGCATCCACATCTTCAACATCTACATGAAGTCATCATCGACAAAACCCAAGGTTACTTCATCCCTCTTAGGGGGGATATCACATCTAGGGGGAGCTTTACTCTAAGACTTGAGCTAAAGCAACTCTAAAGATGTGAACACAACAATGCTTTATGTAAAAGTGGTAACCCCACTTGATCTTAAACGATGAGTATGACCTATGATCAAGTGCTCTCACTTGACTCCTAAGTCAATATACTCATATATAGATGACCTTGTCATCGCAAATTGCTTGATAGATGCTAGAATTGGTTGTGAATGCTTTGTCACATATTTCATTTGCCATCTTATTGTGTGAGCATGCTGGTTGCATTTTTTACTCATTCGAGGACATCCACTTGTTGTTTTGATTGTTTGGTTTTATCTTCTTCTGCCAAGTGGATGGACAAGAATGCCTAAGAACCTCCCCTTGCTATCTATGCTTTTCTCGTCTCAAACTCTATTCATGCTGCATCACAAAACTTGATCAAGTCAGATTCGAACCACTCTGTGTGAGGAGCGCTCGGAGTCCCCGATTCGTCATAGACTTAAACTTCCAAAACCTCTTTATGATTCTCGGTTTGACCTATACCCCACTTTCAGTCCTACCGAGATCATTAAGTTGATCTAGGTTTTTGATCTCGGTGCAACCGATTTGAACATTTCGGTCACACCGAGTTTCAGTAACTGCACGCAGTTATGAATCTCGGTGCCACCGAGTTGTTCCACTCGGTCACACCGACAGGGTCGGGCTATATACAGCCACGGGCAAAATTTTGGAAATTTCTCCGAACCCCTTCGCCCGCGCGATAGCCTGCTCTGCCCTCGTGGTCTCCGGATCGTCTTCTCGCCGCCAGCCGCCTCCAGTAGCTGGTCTCCGTCGCCGTCAACGGGAATTCTGCCCCGCCGTTGCCGCCGTAGCAAGTCCCCGCCGAACTAGGGTATGGACTTGATCTTTGTGCTATTCTCCAATCTGATTCCTAGCACATTGTGTTCTTCATGATTCTTGCCACGATTGAAACACTCCTATCCAGTCAAAACGCCCGTAGATTAGCTTTGATTCGAAAATTCTAGGTTTAGGTTTCCGCCGAAACCATCTCGGACCCACCGAGTTGAAAAACTCGGTCCCACCGATTTGGCTTATGCCATTGCACAAGTGAGACTCGGTCTGACCGAGAATTACTTATCGGTGTGACCGATTTTGGAACTCTGTGAAACCCTAGCAGTCTCAGTGCCACCGAACTGTGACTCGGTCCAACCGAGTTCACTAGTTTAGGTTCCAAAACTGCTTCGGTATCACCGAGTTTGAAAATCGGTAGATCCGAGATGATTTCAGTGGGAAACTAAAACTAAGTTTTTGGATCATTCTTTTGCAAAAATCTCTGCATTTTGTGATGCTCATCCTTTTCTACCTCATCTATAAACTGTTCACAGGGTCAGCAGTCAGTTTGCAGCATGTCTGATCAAAGTGATAGCCAGAATGTGTCAGAACAGCAAGTGGTAATGAGTGAGGGCACTAGTCCCTCCAGTTCTTCTGATGAAGGCAGCAGGAGCACTCCTAGCAACCTGCCAAAGGCTGCCACGAGACAGAGGAAGAAGAGGACTTTTGATTCCGAAGATGAAGATTATGTGGCAGAGGAAGAGGCCACTTCCAAGAGAGTTGAGCCAGCTCAAGGCACTAAGCCAGGCCTGAAAATCAAAAGGCCAGCAGGCAGGCAGCCAATGTCAAAGGCCAGAATGTCAACTGAGAAGCCCATAGAGCCAGTTGCAGCTGAGGGCAAGAAAAGAAAGGAAAGGGTGAAGAAGACTGTGGCTAGAGTGCTTGGCAAAGCTTCCATCATGGAAGAAGAAGAAGAAGAGGTAGCTGCACCAGCACCCAAGGCACCCAAGCTAATGGGTGATGCCATAAAGTCAGGGGCTACTGCATCTAAGCCCAAAGCTGCCTCCAAGCCCAAGTCTGCACCCAAGAGGAATACAAGGAGCATTCCTGCAGCTGAGAAGAACAAGGCCCCAGTGCCTGACTATTGCTGAAGAAGAGGAAGAGAATGTCCTAAGGAAGCTAAAGCCCAAGATCCCAGACTACAACGATGCTCATCCTGTGGCTGAGGATATGAAGCTTAGGAGAGATTCAGGGCTAAGGAAGTGGAGAGAATAAGACCCGTATGCTTCAAGGAGAAGACAGCAGTTGACTACAGGTTTCACACCAAGGAGCAGCAGGATTTTTATGAGACAGTGCTGCTAGATAAGAAGCCCATTGTCTGTGATATGCGATGGGTTGATTGGACATACATCAAGGACAATGAGGAGCACTACCCAGGAGTTCAGGACAGCTTCAAGGCATGTGGAGTAGAGGACTTTGTTGGGCAGAAGCTCACAAAGTGGAACGAGGAACTCATCATGCAGTTCTACTCCACAGCTCACTTTTATCCAGATGGGAGGATCACATGGATGTCTGAGGGTACGAGGTACCAATCCACTGTTGAGGAATGGGCACAGATCATTAATGCCCCAGAGGAGCAAGATGATGACTTGGATATCTATGCCAAGAAGAAGATGGACCACAACTCAATGTCAAATATGTACAAGGAGATCCCAAATGAAGCACTTGATACTTTCAAGTTTGGCTCAGTACATTACCTTCTGTCAGGGCTGCCCACTATCAATTGGATCTTGAGGCACACCTTATTGCCCAAGTCTGGAGATCACAAGATGATCAGAGGCCATGCTATCAACTTTCTACATGTGTTTGATGTGCCTCAGAAGTTCAAGGTGATGAGCCTCATAGTGGAAACAATCAAGAGGACTGCAGCAGACCAGAAGAGGAGTTGCGGATATGCCCCTCAGATCCAGGAGCTCATCAACTCTAAGATGGGCACAAGCATATACCTATTGGACAAGGAACACCTGCCCATCCGTCCATATTTTGAGGATAACCAAGTTATCATGACTGAGAACGAGCCATCATCTGCCCAAGCATACGCGAAGAAGGAGAAGGCAAGGAAGGAGAAAGCTGCCTAGATGCCAACTCAAGAGAAGGCATCTGAATACTTCTTGAAGACCAAACAAGAGCAGCTTGGTTACTTGATTGCATCCACGCTGAGGATTGAGCAAAGTCTGGCCACCCTCACTCAGAATCAGCAGAGCCTAGAGAGAATCATGGAACAGAAGTTCTATGACTTGGATGTTAAAGTAACGGAAGTTCAGTCTGCAGTGGAGCAGCTCCAGGAGGACATGCAGGAGAGGAGAGGCAGGACTACCACTCATGCCTTTGCCAGAGTGCCACGAGGCCCGAGGTCGTCTGCCGTGCCAGTTGCTGACACAAGAGCCACCACTTCAGCACCAGCTACAGCCTCAGTTCCACCAGCTCCAGCATCTACTTCAGCTCCAACTCCAGCGTCTACTTCAGCATCTACCGAAGCCTTCGTCCTTGGAGTGATCCGGACTCCACCACCACCAGAAGATCAAGCCTGAGCGTCGATCTAGCACTATGCATTTTCTAGGAACTTTTTGGTAACTTGTTGCCAAAGGGGGAGAAGATGTATAGATCATAGGCTTCGAGAGAGAGAGAGAGAGAGTGTGTGTTGCTTTTCTCTCTTGCTTTATTTGGTGGTTTTTCAAACTTGTTTGCTTTTGAGTGCTTGAGATACTACGTCATTATTTGTGAGACATTGATGATCATGTGTTTGATCATAAGCTACACTTAATATTTGCTTAATGCTATTATCATATCTATCTTGTGTGATCATTCACTATTCTTGGTGATGAGTGCATGTATTTCATTCTTATCATTTTAAGCGCTCCACCAAGATGTATGTGACATGGAAAAGTAACCCATGACTCTAACTCCTTGTGCATTTGCAGTCCAAAGCAAATTTTAAATATGCACAACTTTAGGGGGAGCTCTTACTTATCACATACTTCTCAAAGCGACGATATATTTCATGCTTATTATCATTTGTCGAAGCTTTGATCTATATGTTGTCATCAATTACCAAAAAGGGGGAGATTGAAAGTGCAACTATCCCTAGGTGGTTTTGGTAATTCATAAAAACATATAGCTCATTGAGCTAATGCTATTCCAAGATGATTATTTCAGGAAAGCTCAATGATTGGCATGGCATGGATGTGAAAGTGGAACCCTCAAAATGCTAAGGACAAAGGATTGGCTCAAGCTCAAAAGCTCAAGACTCTTCATTTTATATTTTAGTGATCCAAGATCACATTGAGTCTTTAGGAAAAGCCAATAGTATTAAGGAGGGATGAGGTGTTGCTTAATGAGCCTCTTGTTTCATGTGCTTAGTGATATGCTCCAAAACCCTCAACTACTTTCCCATATCCACATACGACCTAAACTCTAAGCCAAACTCGGTCCTACCGATTCTTCCTATCCGGCGCCACCGAGTTTTCACTTGTCATTAGCCACTGCCAAACCCTAGCAATTCGGTCCTACCGATAGGGATCTCGGTCTCACCGAGATGGGGTTGCAAACTCTTTGTTTCCCTTTCGTAACTTTTCGGTCTCACCGAAAGAGCGAATCGGTCCCACCGAGATTGCAATGTAAACTCAGTGTTTCCCCTTTGTAACTTTTCGGTCTCACCGAAAGAGCAAATCGGTCCCACCGAGTTTGCCTGACCAACTCTCTGGTTAGCTAATTACCAAATTCGGTCTCACCGAGTTTGTGTAATCGGTCTCACCGAGATTACGTTATGCCCAAACCCTAACCATATCGGTCCTACCGAGTTGCATGTCAGTCCCACCGAAAATCTCTAACCGGTCACTAGGTTTACATTTTCGGTCCGACCGAGATCATTGATTCGGTCCCACCGAGATTGGAAAAAACTGTGTAACGGTTGATTTTGTGTGGAGTGATATATACCCTCCACCTCCTCTCATCGAGGAGAGAGCCATCAGAACACACACATCACCATTCCAACTCATATGTTCTGAGAGAGAACACCTACATGGTGTTGAGACCAAGACATTCCATTCTACCATATGAATCTTGATCTCTAGCCTTCCCAAGTTGCTTTCCACTCAAATCTTCTTTCCACCAAATCCAAATCCTATGAGAGAGAGTTGAGTGTTGGGGAGACTATCATTTGAAGCACAAGAGCAAGGAGTTCATTACCTACACACCATTTGTTACTTCTTGGAGAGTGGTGTCTCCTAGATTGGCTAGGTGTCACTTGGGAGCCTCCGACAAGATTGTGGAGTTGAACCAAGGAGTTTGTAAGGGCAAGGAGATCGCCTACTTCGTGAAGATCTACCGCTAGTGAGGCAAGTCCTGTGTGGGCGATGGCCATGGTGGGATAGACAAGGTTGCTTCTTCGTGGACCCTTTGTGGGTGGTTGCTTCTTCGTGGACCCTTCGTGGGTGGAGCCCTTCGTGGACTCGCGCAACCGTTGCCCTTGGGTGGAGCCCTGTGTGGACTCGCGCAACCGTTACCCTTGGGTGGAGCCCTGTGTGGACTCGCGCAACCGTTACCCTTCGTGGGTTGAAGTCTCCATCAACGTGGATGTAGGATAGCACCACCTATCCGAACCACGGGAAAAACATCCGTGTCTCCAATTGCGTTTGAATTCTCCAAACCCTTCCCTTTACATTCTTGCAAGTTGCATGCTTTACTTTCCGCTGCCAATATACTCTTTGCATGCTTGCTTGAATTATGTGATGATTGCTTGACTTGTCCTACAATAGCTAAAATCTGCCAAGAACTAAAATTGGGAAAAGGTTAAGTTTTTATTTGGTCAAGTAGTCTAATCACCCCCCCCCCTCTAGACATACTTTCGATCCTACAGAGAGTATCATCTACGTACCCTCGTAGACCATAAGCGGAAGTGTTATGAGAACGCGGTTGATGTAGTCGTACGTCTTCACGATCCGACCGATCCAAGTACCGAACGTATGGCACCTCCGAGTTCAGCAGACATTCAGCTCAATGACGTCCCACGAACTCCGATCCAGCAGAGCTTCACAGGAGAGTTCCGTCAGCACGACGGTGTGATGACGGTGATGATGTTGCTACCGACGCAGGGATTCGCCTAAGCACCGCTACGATATGATCGAGGTGGATTATGGTGGAGGGGGGCACCGCACACGGCTTGGAACAATCAACTTGTGTGTCCTAGGGTGCCCCCCTGCCCCCATATATAGAGGAGCAAGGGGGGAGGCCGGCCGTGTTGGGGAACATTGCAGAAAATAAAAAATTTCCTACGGTTTCACCAAGATCCATCTATGAGTTCATCTAGCAACGAGTGATCGGATTGCATCTACATACCTTTGTAGATCACGCGCAGAAGCGTTTAAAGAACGGGGATGAGGAAGTCGTACTCGACGTGATCCAAATCACCGGAGATCCTAGCGCCGAACGGACGGCACCTCCGTGTTCAACACACGTACGGTCAGCGTGACGTCTCCTCCTTCTTGATCCAGCAAGGGGAAGTAGAGGTTGATGAAGATCCAGCAGCACAACGGCGTGGTGGTGGATGCAGGGGTCACCGCAGCAGGGCTTCGCCATTTTACTACGAGAGGGAGAGGTGTAGCAGGGGAGAGGGAGGCGCCAAGACTCAAGGGTGTCGCTGCCCCCTCCCTCCCCCCCCCCATTTATATAGGCCCCCTAGGGGGTGCGCCGGCCCTAGGAGATGGGATCTCCTAGGGGGGCGGCGGCCAAGGGGTGGAGTGCCCCCCAAGCCAGGTGGGGCGCCCCCCCCCCCACCCTAGGGTTCCCAACCCTAGGCGCATGGGGTGGGCCAAGGGGGGCGCACCAGCCCACTATGGGCTGGTTCCCCTCCCCACTTTGGCCCATGGGGACCTCCGAGATGGGTGGCCCCACCCGGTGGACCCCCGGGACCCTTACGGTGGTCCCGGTACAATATCGGTGACCCCCGAAACTCTCCCGATGGCCGAAACTGCACTTCCTATATATAATTCTTCACCTCCGGACCATTCCGAAACTCCTCGTGACGTCCGGGATCTCATCCGGGACTCTGAACAACTTTCGGGTTACTGCATATTATATCTCTACAACCCTAGCGTCACCGAACCTTAAGTGTGTAGACCCTACAGGTTCGGGAGACATGTAGACATGACCGAGATGGCTCTCCGGTCAATAACCAACAGCGGGATCTGGATACCCATGTTGTCTCCCACATGCTCCTCGATGATCTCATCGGATGAACCACGATGTCGAGGATTCAAGCAACCCCGTATACAATTCCCTTTGTCAATCGGTACGTTACTTGCCCGAGATTCGATCGTCGGTATCGCAATACCTCGTTTAATCTCGTTACCGGCAAGTCACTTTACTCGTACCGTAATGCATGATCCCGTGACCAGACACTTGGTCACTTTGAGCTCATAATGATGATGCATTACCGAGTGGGCCCAGAGATACATCTCCGTTATACGGAGTGACAAATCCCAGTCTTGATCCGTGTCAACCCAACAGACACTTTCGGAGATACCCGTAGTATACCTTTATAGTCACCCAGTTACGTTGTGACGTTTGGTACACCCAAAGCACTCCTACGGTATCCGGGAGTTACACGATCTCATGGTCTAAGGAAAAGATACTTGACATTGGAAAAACTCTAGCAAACGAACTATACGATCTTGTGCTATGTTTAGGATTGGGTCTTGTCCATCACATCATTCTCCTAATGATGTGATCTCGTTATCAATGACATCCAATGTCCATAGTCAGGAAACCATGACTATCGTTGATCAACGAGCTAGTCAACTAGAGGCTTACTAGGGACATGTTGGTGTCTAGTATTCACACATGTATTACGATTTCCGGATAACACAATTATAGAATGAAAAAGACAATTATCATGAACAAGGAAATATAATAATAATCCTTTTATTATTGCCTCTAGGGCATATTTCCAACAGTCTCCCACTTGCACTAGAGTCAATAATCTAGTTACATTGTGATGAATCGAACACCCATGGAATTCTGGTGTTGATCATGTTTTGCTCTAGGGAGAGGTTTAGTCAACGGATCTGCTACATTCAGGTCCGTATGTACTTTACAAATTTCATGTCTCCATTTTGAACACTTTCACGAATGGAGTTGAAGCGACACTTGATATGCCTGGTCTTCCTGTGAAACCTGGGCTCCTTGGCAAGGGCAATAGCTCCAGTGTTGTCACAGAAGAGAGTCATCGGCCCCGACGCATTGGGTATGACTCCTAGGTCGGTGATGAACTCCTTCACCCAAATTGCTTCATGCGCTGCCTCCGAGGCTGCCATGTACTCCGCTTCACATGTAGATCCCGCCACGACGCTCTGCTTGCAACTGCACCAGCTTACTGCCCCACCATTCAAAATATACACGTATCCGGTTTGTGACTTAGAGTCATCCAGATCTGTGTCGAAGCTAGCGACGTAACCCTTTACGACGAGCTCTTCGTCACCTCCATAAACGAGAAACATTTCCTTAGTCCTTTTCAGGTACTTCAGGATATTCTTGACCGCTGTCCAGTGTTCCTTGCCGGGATTACTTTGGTACCTCCTACCAAACTTACGGCAAGGTTTACATCAGGTCTGGTACACAGCATGGCATACATAATAGAACCTATGGCTGAGGCATAGGGGATGACACTCATCTCTTCTATATCTTCTGCCGTGGTCGGACATTGAGCTGAGCTCAATTTCACACCTTGCAACACAGGCAAGAACCCCTTCTTAGACTGATCCATATTGAACTTCTTCAATATCTTATCAAGGTATGTGCTTTGTGAAAGACCTATGAGGCGTCTTGATCTATCTCTGTAGATCTTGATGCCTAATATATAAGCAGCTTCTCCAAGGTCCTTCATTGAAAAACTCTTATTCAAGTAGGCCTTATGCTGTCCAAGAGTTCTATATCATTTCCCATCAAAAGTATGTCATCTACATATAGTATGAGAAATGCTACAGAGCTCCCACTCACTTTCTTGTAAACGCAGGCTTCTCCATAAGTCTGCATAAACCCAAACGCTTTGATCATCTCATCAAAGCGAATGTTCCAACTCCGAGATGCTTGCACCAGCCCATAAATCGAGCGTTGGAGCTTGCACACCTTGTCAGCATTCTTAGGATCGACAAAACCTTCCGGCTGCATCATATACAATTCTTCCTTAAGGAAACCATTAAGGAATGCCGTTTTGACGTCCATTTGCCATATCTCATAATCATAGAATGCGGCAATTGCTAACATGATTCGGACGGACTTCAGCTTCGCTACCGGTGAGAAAGTCTCATCGTAGTCAACCCCTTGAACTTGTCGATAACCCTTAGCGACAAGCCGAGCTTTATAGATGGTCACATTACCATCCGCGTCTGTCTTCTTCTTAAAGATCCATTTATTTTCTATGGCTCGCCGCTCAACGGGCAAGTCAGTCAAAGTCCATACTTCGTTTTCATACATGGATCCTATCTCGGATTTCATGGCTTCCAGCCATTTGTCGGAATCCGGGCCCGCCATCGCTTCTTCATAGTTCGAAGGTTCACCGTTGTCTAACAACATGATTTCCAAGACAGGGTTGCCGTACCACTCTGGTGCGGAACGTGTCCTTGTGGACCTACGAAGTTCAGTAGCAACTTGATCTGAAGTTTCATGATCATCATCATTAACTTCCTCTCTAGTCGGTGCAGGCACCTCAGGAACATTTTCTTGAGTTGCGCCATTTTCCGGTTCAAGAGGTAATACTTCATCAAGTTCTACTTTCCTCCCACTTACTTCTTTCGAGAGAAACTCTTTCTCTAGAAAGGATCCATTCTTGGCAACAAAGATCTTGCCTTCGGATCTGAGGTAGAAGGTATACCCAATAGTTTCTTTAGGGTATCCTATGAAGACGCATTTTTCCGACTTGGGTTCGAGCTTTTCAGGTTGAAGTTTCTTGACATAAGCATCGCATCCCCAAACTTTTAGAAACGACAGCTTAGGTTTCTTCCCAAACCATAATTCAATGGTGTCGTCTCAACGGATTTTCGACGGAGCCCTATTTAAAGTGAATGCGGCAGTCTCTAAAGCATAGCCCCAAAAAGATAGCGGTAAATCGGTAAGAGACATCATAGATCGCACCATATCTAATAGAGTGCGATTACGACGTTCGGACACACCATTACGCTGAGGTGTTCCAGGCGGCGTGAGTTGTGAAACTATTCCACATTTTCTTAAGTGTGTGCCAAATTCGTGACTCAAGTATTCTCCTCCACGATCTGATCGCAGGAACTTGATTTTCCTGTCACGTTGATTCTCAACCTCACTCTGAAATTCCTTGAACCTTTCAAAGGTCTCAGACTTGTGTTTCATTAAGTAGACATACCCATATCTACTCAAGTCATCAGTGAGGGTGAGAACATAACGATAACCACCGCGAGCCTCAACACTCATTGGACCGCACACATCAGTATGTATGATTTCCAATAAGTTGGTTGCTCGCTCCATTGTTCCTGAGAACGGAGTCTTGGTCATTTTACCCATGAGGCATGGTTCGCACGTGTCAAATGATTCGTAATCAAGAGACTCTAAAAGTCCATCTGCATGGAGCTTCTTCATGCGTTTGACACCTATGTGACCAAGGCGGCAGTGCCACAAGTATGTGGGACTATCATTATCAACCTTACATCTTTTGGTACTCACACTATGAATATGTGTAGCATTACGCTCGAGATTCATTAGAATAAACCATTCACCATCGGAGCATGACCATAAAACATATCTCTCATATAAATAGAACAACCATTATTCTCGGATTTCAATGAGTAGCCATCTCGTATTAAACGAGATCCTGATACAATGTTCATGCTCAAACTTGGCACTAAACACTCAGTCTCGGGCTTGGGTCCATTCTTTGGCTTCTTCCTGGCAGCTTGCTTACCGGGCGCGGCAACTCCCTTGCCGTCCTTCTTGAAGTTCTTCTTACCCTTGCCTTTCTTGAACTTAGTGGTTTTATTCACCATCAACACTTGATGTTCCTTTTTGACTTCTACCTCTGCTGATTTCAGCATTGCAAATACTTCAGGAATGGTCTTTTCCATCCCCTGCATATTGAAGTTCATCACAAAGCTCTTGTAGCTCGGTGGAAGCGACTGAAGGATTCTGTCAATGACCGCGTCATCCGGGAGATTAACTCCCAGCTGAGTCAAGCGGTTATGTAACCCAGACATAGTGAGTATGTGCTCACTGACAGAACTGTTTTCCTCTATCTTACAGCTGAAGAACTTGTCGGAGACTTCATATCTCTCGACCCGGGCATGAGCTTGAAAAACCATTTTCAGCTCTTCGAACATCTCATATGCTCCGTGTCTCTCAAAACGCTTTTGGAGCCCCGGCTCTAAGCTGTAAAGCATGCCACACTGAACGAGGGAGTAATCATCGGTACGTGTCTGCCAAGCGTTCATAACGTCTTGTTCTGCAGGGAGAACAGGTGCTTCACCTAGCGGTGCTTGTAGGACATAATCTTTCTTGGCAGCTATGAGGATGATCCTCAAATTCCGGACCCAGTCTGTATAGTTGCTGCCATCGTCTTTCGGCTTGGTTTTCTCTAGGAACGCGTTGAAGTTGAGGACAACATTGGCCATTTGATCTACAATACATGTTGTAAAGATTTTAGACTAAGTTCATGATAATTAAGTTCATCCAAATCAAATTATTCAATGAACTCCCACTCAGATAGACATCCCTCCAGTCATCTAAGTATAACATGATCCGAGTTAACTAGGCCGTGTTCGATCATCACGTGAGACGGACTAGTCAACATCGGTGAACATCTTCATGTTGATCGTATCTTCTATACGACTCATGCTCGACCTTTCGGTCTTCTGTGTTCCGAGGCCATGTCTGTACATGCTAGGCTCATCAAGTCAACCTAAGTGTTTGCATGTGTAAATCTGTCTTACACCCATTGTATGTGAACGTTGGAATCTATCACACCCGATCATCACGTGGTGCTTCGAAACAACGAACTGTCGCAACGGTGCACAGTTAGGGGGAACACTTTCTTGAAATTATTATGAGGGATCATCTTATTTACTACCATCGTTCTAAGTAAACAAGATGCAAAAACATGATAAACATCACATGCAATCAAATAATAATAGTGACATGATATGGCCAATATCACATAGCTCCTTTGATCTCCATCTTGGGGCTCCATGATCATCTTGTCACCGGCATGACACCATGATTTCCATCATCATGATCTCCATCATCGTGTCTCCATGAAGTTGCTCGCCAACTATTACTTATACTACTATGGCTAACACATTTAGCAATAAAGTAAAGTAATTTACATGGCATTTCTCAATGACACGTAGGTCATACAAAAAAAAGACAACTCCTATGGCTCCTGCAGGTTGTCATACTCATCGACATGCAAGTCGTGATTCCTATTACAATAGCATGAACATCTCATACATCACATATATATCATTCATCATTCGTCACAACTTTGGCCATATCACATCACAAAACACTTGCTGCAAAAACAAGTTAGACGTCCTCTAGTTGTTGTTGCAAGTTTTTACGTGGCTGCAATACGGTTCTAGCAAGAATGTTTTCTTACCTACGTGAAAGCCACAACGTGATTTGTCAACTTCTATTTACCCTTCATAAGGACCCTTTCCATCGAATCCGCTCCAACTAAAGTGGGAGAGACAGACACCCGCCAGCCACCTTATGCAACTAGTGCATGTCAGTCGGTGGAACCGGTCTCACGTAAGCGTACGTGTAAGGTTGGTCCGGGCTGATTCATCCCACAATACCGTTGAAGCAAAATAAGACTAGTAGCGGCAAGAAAGTTGACAACATCTACGCCCACAACAAATTGTGTTCTACTCGTGCAAAAAGAACTACGCATAGACCTAGCTCATGATGCCACTGTTGGGGAACGTTGCAGAAACAAAAAATTTCCTACGGTTTCACCAAGATCCATCTATGAGTTCATCTAGCAACGAGTGATCGGATTGCATCTACATACCTTTGTAGATCACGCGCGGAAGCGTTCAAAGAACGGGGATGAGGAAGTCGTACTCGACGTGATCCAAATCACCGGAGATCCTAGCGCCGAACGGACGGCACCTCCGCGTTCAACACACGTACGGTCAGCGTGGCGTCTCCTCCTTCTTGATCCAGCAAGGGGGAAGGAGAGGTTGATGAAGATCCAGCAGCACAATGGCGTGGTGGTGGATGCAGGGGTCACCGCAGTAGGGCATCGCCGTTTTACTACGAGAGGGAGAGGTGTAGCAGGGGAGAGGGAGGCGCCAAGACTCAAGGGTGTCGCTGCCCCCTCCCTCCCCCCCTTTATATAGGCCCCCTAGGGGGTGCGCCGGCCCTAGGAGATGGGATCTCCTAGGGGGGGCGGCGGCCAAGGTGTGGAGTGCCCCCCAAGCCAGGTGGGGCGCCCCCCCACCCTAGGGTTCCCAACCCTAGGCGAATGGGGTGGGCCAAGGGGGGCGCACCAGCCCACTATGGGCTGGTTCCCCTCCCCACTTTGGCCCATGGGGCCCTCCGGGATGGGTGGCCCCACCCGGTGGACCCCCGGGACCCTTCCAATGGTCCCGGTACAATACCGGTGACCCCCGTACTACTAGGAAAAGGGCTATAGATAGGATTGATACTAATGGCGCACCAGGGAAGTAGTGCGCCACTACTATATACTAATGGCGCACCAGAAACAGGGTGCGCCACTAGTATTAATTTTTTTTCCATTTTTCCATACATACTAATGGCGCATCAGGTCGACAATGCGCCATTACTAGTTAGAACTAGTAATGGCGCACCAGGCAGAGAGTGCGCCATTACTGTAATTTTTTTATTATTCTTTTTTTTGCAAAACTACTAATGGCGCACTATTACACGGTGCGCCATTAGTATCCCCCTCCATCTCCATCTCGATCTCGATTCCCCCTCCATCTCGATCTCGATCCTCCTCCATCTCGATCCCACCCGCACCCTCCCCCGCTAGCTCCACCGCCGCGGACAACCCACCGCAACCCTCCCCCGCTCCACCGCCGCCGCCGAGCACCCGGCGCCCCGCCCCCTCCCCCGTTCCACCGCCGCCAACGAGCACCCCCCGCACCCTCCCCCGCTCCATCGCCGCCGCCGATGATATTTTCAAGTAACAAATTTGAACATATTTTTTAAAAAATTATTATTGTTTTTATAAAAAAATATTACTGTTATGATTTAAACAAGTTTGAACATATTTAAACACAAATAAATATAAAAAAACAGCATTTAAAATGCATAAAAAATATTGGGGAGCCTGGGAATCAAACCCAGGACCTCCTGGTGTGTGTGCTGCGTCCTCACCAGTCGGGCTAGTGGGTGGGTTCTGTTGTAGATAGGGTTAGGTTGTAGATAGGGCTAGTGTGGGCTAGATTAAAACAAAATTCTAATGGCGCACCGAGGGGTGGTGCGCCATTAGAATAGTCGTACTTATGGCGCACGAGGGTGTGGTGCACCATTAGAAAGCTTCCCCCCACACTAAATCCCCAATCTCTCTAATCTCTCCCCTGCCTCATCGATCTCACCCGCCGCCCCCCGTGTTCGCCGTCCCCCTCGCCGCCCCCCTCGCCTCCTTCGCCGTCCCCGAGCCGAGCGCCGCCACCCTCGCCGCCTCCCTCCGTCGCTCCGCCGTCGCCGTCGTTCTCGTCCCCCCCCCCCGCCCACCCGCCGCGCCCAGCGGCTGCTCCCACGAGATCACCGCCCTCCCGACTCCGACCCCACCGTTGTCCACTGCGACGAGCTCACTGTCACCCTCCCCTGAGTCCGCCGTCCCCGTGCGGCCCCTGGTCAGTCTCTCTCCCCCTCTCTCCCGCGCTCATCCCCATGCCCCCACGGGGCGGCGCCCTAGGGTTAGGAGCAGGAGCTCGCCGCCGCCGCCCCGTCGTGCCGCTGCTGCTGCTTCGTGCCGACGCCGTTCCCGCGCGCTCGTGCGCTGACGCTATTAGAATGTTGGTCTTAGGTTCATAACAGTGTTAGAGCTTCAGACTATGATGCTTCGCTGATTATCCTGTTATGGCACTGCTTCTATGAAACTGCCCCTTTTATATTTGGCACCCTCATTGTTACGTCTTGTAGATGCTTTCCTTATCCTGCAGGCTTGTACATCATTACGTGTCTCTTCAGTGGTTTCTTAGTGGCTAATTCTGTTTGCTCCATTGATGAGCTCTAGGCGCCTTGGCGGTGTTGTCATTGTCTTTGCATATCAATGCTGGCAAAATTGCTTGACTTAACGTTTAATGTGTTCCTACATAGCTGAATAGGATAAAACTCATATTCTTCAACCACTGTCCCTTTTACATTTAGTGCACTCATTGTTATGTCCCGGGGATCCTTTCATTACCATATAGGCTTGTACATCATGTGTCTCTTAAATGGTTTCTATAAGCTGGATGTCATTAGTTGTGTCCAAGTTGTGTTAATGGGCTGCTGCTTTGTGATGTAACCACCAAACTCCCTGATTTTGCAGTTTGATTGCTACATTTATCTAACTTCTAGTTGACATTTCTACTTGATTAGAATTTTACAGGGGACTTATGCTGAAATTTCAGAATCTGATTCTGACTATGATGCTTCTCTGATTATCCTGTTATGCCCTGTCAACGATTTGCTACCCTCGATGCTGCGAGTTATTAGTTCTCATGCCCCAATGAATTCTCTTCACTATGCTCTAGGCAGTCAACTGTGGTAGATGCTAGAGTATTGTAACTGCATTTCACATGCCAAAGTAAATGTAGCCTATTAGGACAATATGATTATTTTAGAATAGTTAGAGGAGCATCGGTTTATTGCATCAGATGTGATATGTCAGGAGATTTATTCCATGTGTTAATATTTTCTTCCCAACAGTTCTGTTAAGATGAGATCTATCCATTGTCCATAATATATTGCTGAATAATAATATGTGTGGTGTCTTTGACATAAATAATAAATTGGAAGATGTTCAGAGATTTAGGCCAACTGGAACTTTAACAATATTGGTGATGATGACGAGTAGTTCTTATTATCTTCTGTGTTCACGTCTCTAGATTTTATCTCATGTGTTCACATCTGTCTTAATACCTTGCCTTGCCTTGTTCGGTTCTAGTGCATAAAGGTCTGTTGGTCTGTTGTAAGGGTACTAATTGGTCTCTTCTGCTGCTTATCAGAGATGGCGGGAAGCAGCCACCGCCGCTCTGCGACACCGCAGTACGAGTTGGATGCTTCCGAGTTCTTCACTATCATACTTGGGACTTCAGTATCATCCATGACGCAGGTATATAAAACGAGAGATCTCCCCTTCACCCATCTCATTATGATATCTGTTGTTTGCCTACATCACTCATTGTCCCAAACTGCAGAGGTTGCCTGGCAGTTTTAAGAACATGCTGATGGGTGAAGATCTGCCAAATAATGTGAAGGTGCGACAGGCCAGCAGCGGGTTTCGCAGGCTGTGGGATGTGGAGTTGGTGATCAAGGAGGGCCACATGTACTTGTCTCGTGGGTGGGAGAAGTTCTACCGTGCCTACTACCTGTGGCTGGGGTACTTCCTTCTCTTCACGTACGACGACGACGCCACCATGCTCATCGTGAAGGTGTTCAACGCAACTATGTGTCGCATGCGCTACGCTGAAGATTATGATGCCGGTACGTTCTACCTCTTCTTATTCTTCTACATTTGGATTTGTCTCACATCGATTGTTAACGGTCATTGTTGCATTTGGACAGGTAATGGGAGCAGCAGTAGCGACAATGGCTACAGCCAAAGCAGCAGCGACCATGGTTGTAGCGAAAGCAGCAGCGATTCTGGCTGTAGCGAAAGTAGCAGCGATTCTGGCAGCAGCATAGACAACAAGAAGGATGATCCGGACTGGAGTGCGGGAGAAGAGGAGCAGAGTGGGGATGAGGAGCTGCAGGATGACGATGGGCATCAGGCTAAGGATGACCTAGCGCTGGTGGTGGCTGACCAAGGGCAGGAGATGGTGGTGGCTGACCAAGGGCAAGAGATGGTGGTGGCTGACCATGGCAAGAGATGGAGGTGGCTGAGGATGACCTAGCGATGGTCGTGCCTGAAGGTGGCCTCGCGATGGTGGTGGTGCCTGACAATGACCACGCACCGGTGGTGGCGCTGGCGATCCCACAGCTGGGCGACATGACCACGCCAATTGAGGTAGAAGACTACATCCCACTGCCTCCACCGCCTCACCGCTCTTGGCGCATCAGGCTGAGGAAGGAGAAGGAGAAGAACAATGCATGAGAACTGAACTTTGTCAGGTATGTCAGATCTCCAAAATGATATATATATATATATATACTTAGTTACCTATGTTATCTCTAATATGCTTAGTTTCCTATAGGTTAGCTTCATTTTACCTAAGTTGGCTCTAATATGCTAACTTAGAGCTTATATGCTTAGTTTCCTATAGGTTAGCTCCAAAATAACTTATGTTAGCACAAAATGATCAAGTTTACATAATAAGCTTATAGTCTTTTTCTTATTCTTCTTCTTTTCCAAAATGACATAGGTTAGCTTCATTTTACCTAAGTTGGCTCTAATATGCTAACTTAGAGCCTATATGCTTAGTTTCTTATAGGTTAGCTCCAAAATAACTTATGTTAGCACAAAATGATCAAGTTTACATAATAAGCTTATAGTCTTCTTCTTATTTCTTTTCCAAAATTCTTCTTATTCTTCTTCTAGTGTTCTTCTTCTTCTAGTATTCTTCTAGTCTTCTTCTTTTTTTTCTTCTAACTTCTTGTTTATCATTTTGCAGATTTGATTTAATTCACGGAAGCTTGCATGGATGGAGTGCTTCTTTTCCATTTGTGTTTTTATTTTGTATCAATGTGAAACTTTTGTGAATTGATGGATAACGGTGTTGGATGAACAATGTGAAACTTTTGTAATATGTAACGATGGAACTATGTGTTGGCTATGTATGTATATATGATGGAACTTGTGTGTTGGCTATGTATGTATATATGATGGAACTTGTGTGTTGGCTATGATTGTTATATGGATGCTTGTTGTATATATATGTGTTGGATATCTCATAGGTGAAATAGTGACATGAGATTAAGAAAAAAAATTAAAAAAATTGTTACTAATGGCGCACTAACGTGTGCTGCACCATTAGTATAGCAGACACTAGTGGCACACTGTGGGCAAAACTAATGGCGCACTGTCTGGTGCGCCATTAGTATACCAGATACTAATGGCGCACCTGTGGTGCGCCAATAGTAAGATATACTAGTGGCGTGCTACTAATGGTGCACTGGTAATGCGCCATTAGTAGGCAAAACCAGTGCGCCATTAGTAGGCCTTTTCCTAGTAGTGCCGAAACTCTCCCGATGGCCGAAAATGCACTTCCTATATATAATTCTTCACCTCCGGACCATTCCGGAACTCCTCGTGACGTCCGGGATCTCACCCGGGACTCCGAACAACTTTCGGGTTACTGCATATTATATCTCTACAACCCTAGCATCACCGAACCTTAAGTGTGTAGAACCGACGGGTTCGGGAGACATGTAGACATGACCGAGATGGCTCTCCGGTCAATAACCAACAGCGGGATCTGGACACCCATGTTGGCTCCCACATGCTCCTCGATGATCTCATCGGATGAACCACGATGTCGAGGATTCAAGCAACCCCGTATACAATTCCCTTTGTCAATCGGTACGTTACTTGCCCGAGATTCGATCGTCGGTATCCCAATACCTCGTTCAATCTCGTTACCGGCAAGTCACTTTACTCGTACCGTAATGCATGATCCTGTGACCAGACACTTGGTCACTTTGAGCTCATTATGATGATGCATTACCGAGTGGGCCCAGAGATACCTCTCCTTTATATGGAGTGACAAATCCTAGTCTTGATCCGTGTCAACCCAAAAGACACTTTCGGAGATACCCGTAGTATACCTTTATAGTCACCCAGTTACGTTGTGACGTTTGGTACACCCAAAGCACTCCTACGGCATCCGGGAGTTATACGATCTCATGGTCTAAGGAAAAGATACTTGACATTGGAAAAACTCTAGCAAACGAACTATACGATCTTGTGCTATGTTTAGGATTGGGTCTTGTCCATCACATCATTCTCCTAATGATGTGATCTCGTTATCAATGACATCCAATGTCCATAGTCAGGAAACCATGACTATCTGTTGATCAACGAGCTAGTCAACTAGAGGCTTACTAGGGACATGTTGGTGTCTATGTATTCACACATGTATTACGATTTCCGGATAACACAATTATAGCATGAATAAAAGACAATTATCATGAACAAGGAAATATAATAATAACCCTTTTATTATTGCCTCTAGGGCATATTTCCAACAGGCCGGCCCTTGCTGGGCGCGCCAGGAGGAGGAGTCCTCCTAGTAGGAGTAGGACTCCCCTTTCCTACTCCTACTAGGAGGGGGAAAGAAAGGACGAGAGGGAGAAGGAAAGGGGGCACCGCCCCCCTTCCCTCGTCCAATTCGGACCAGAGGGGGAGGGGGCGCGCGGCCTGCCCTGGCCGGCCCTATCTCTCTCCACTAAGTCCCATGTGCCCATTACTTCTCCTGGGGGGTTCCGGTAACCCTCCGGTACTCCGGTTTTCTCCTAAATCACCCGGGACACTTGCGGTGTCCGAATATAGTCGTCCAATATATCAATCTTTATGTCTTGACCATTTCGAGACTCCTCATCATGTCCGTGTCACATCCGGGACTCCGAACTACCTTCGGTACATCAAATCACATAAACTCATAATACCGATCGTCACCGAACGTTAAGCGTGCGGACCCTATGGGTTCGAGAACTATGTAGACATGACTGAGACACGTCTCCGGTCAATAACCAATGGCGGAACCTGGATGTTCATATTGGCTCCTACATATTCTACGAAGATCTTTATCGGTCAAACCGTATAACAACATACGTTGTTCCGTTTGTCATCGGTATGTTACTTGCGAGAGATTCGATCATCGGTATCTCAATACCTAGCTCAATCTCGTTACTGGCAAGTCTCTTTACTTGTTCCGTAATCCATCATCCCGCTACTAACTCATTAGTTGCATTGCTTGCAAGGCTTATAGTGATGTGCATTACCGAGAGGGCCCAGAGATACCTCTCCTACAATCGGAGTGACAAATCCTAATCTTGATCTATGCCAACTCAACAAGTACCATCGAAGACACGTGTAGAGCACCTTTACAATCACCCAGTTATGTTGTGACGTTTGGTAGCACGCAAAGTGTTCCTCCGGTAATCGGGAGTTGCATAATCTCATAGTCATAGGAACATGTATAAGTCATGAAGAAAGCAATAGTAGTAAACTAAAACGATCAAGTGCTAAGCTAACGGAATGGGTCGAGTCAATCACATCATTCTCCTAATGATGTGATCCTGTTTATCAAATGACAACTCATGTCTATGGTTAGGAAACATAACCATCTTTGATCAATGAGCTAGTCAAGTAGAGGCATACTAGTGACACTCTGTTTGTCTATGTATTCACACATGTATTATGTTTTCGGTTAATACAATTCTAGCATGAATACTAAACATTTATCATGAAATAAGAAAATAAATAATAACTTTATTATTGCCTCTAGGGCATATTTCCTTCAATTAGTACCTAGAAACTACTGCCCTAATTACCATCTAATTTGATGAACCCTAACTAATTTGATACAATCTAAAATTTGAAGAACCCTAGAAAATTTAGCTAGGCAGAGGTAGGGGAGGGGGAGGAGGAGGCGTGCTCACCTCGGGTGCCTGCGGCAAGGTCGGGGCAGGCGGCGTCGAGGTCGGGGTCGGGGCCTCAGGCGCGCGGCGGAGGGCGGTATCGAGGTCGGGGTCGGGGCGGCGTCGAGGTCGGGGTCGGGGGCGGCGTCGAGGTCGGGGTCGGGGACGGCGTCGAGCGTGTGCGGAGAGCGACGGGAGAGCATGCGGCGGTGGACGGCGATGCAGAGCGGCGACAGCGGAGGAGTAGGGATTTGGGGGAAGTGGCCGTGGGGGAAGAACGAACCGCGCGGTTAAGTCAAAAGTAGCAGTAGCGCGTTCCAGGAAGTGCGCTACGGCTACGTTAGCTATAGCACGTTTCTGAACATGTGCTACTGCTATTCCTTTCTCTTTTTTATTTGCTTTCCATTTAATTTAGTTTTCGTTAGCCGTAGCACCTTTTTTCATAAACGCGCTACTACAAAACAAGTAGCGGTAGTGCTGTTTCTATAAGATTGCTACTACTATGTGTAGCCTATTGGCTTAGCATTGGGAATTTTAGTAGTAGCGCTTTTATGGCTAGACACACTACTGCTATATATGTATCTGTAGCGCAGTTTTCGCCAATGCGCTACTGCTAGTTAGCATTAGCGTGCTTTTTTAACAAGTGCTACTGCTAAAGTTCTGTGTATAAGATTTTCCCTAGTAGTGGATGGTTGAAGTAACATAATATGTTACTATAACATAACACATCCCAAGGCAAACTGAGTCTATATCTTAATAATGATGGCTTGCATGATACCACATATATGTTACTCCCCACTAGAAAGGTAGTAACATAGACTAGTAACATATGCAATGTTACTATTCTAAGTTACTCACCACTATGACTAGCCTAATCATGTCTAGGGTAAATGTGTCGTGGGGCGTGCGGTAACGCCTGCTTTCAATGGTTTGCGTGTTGACCTACAGTTGGATTTGATTGAGGGAACAGATCCAACTGAAACCTCCCCACTGGCTGATCGTGACATGTGGCGTTGTTGTACTGGGTCGTGTCGCTTGTAGACCTGGGCCCTTAGCTGGCCGACTACCGCCTTGTGCCTACTCAGTGCCCCCACCCCCAGAGAGAGAGGGTGAGTTAGATTTAAGGTTGCTGCCAATGCATGGGTACTTAGATGAGGTGCTAAGCACATTAAATAGCTTAGCAACTATATTCCCCAATGCATATGTGCTTAGCTTATGGTTGCTAAAGCTTGCTTCATTTAATGATTTAGCAACTAAAGCTCTTTATGTATTGGTGGGCTCCTTTCCTTTAAATGTTTTGCCTAGGTTCACGCGCTTAGCATTGGTTCTTCCTGGGGTCACCACACACTCATCTCTCTCCTCTTAAATAACTTGCCACATCAGATTTTTTACCTACGTGGAAGGCTTAGCACCTGTACAAGGTGAAGCATTGGGAGGGGCCTAACAGGGTGGTGTCTAACAAAGAATGAGACAAACAATTTACATTCTTTGTTTGCTTCAAAATGTGAGGCATTTCAGTCGATTTTAGAGACGACGCGTGGACCGAGCGCCAAGCCAAGCACGACATGTTCAGCTGAAGGGGCGTTTGTAAAGAGGAGGTGCTAGTTGACGTTGCGCGTGCATCAATTTTCCGACGCCGAAAAACATAACCGAGGAAGGGAAATGTTTGGAGAGATGGACATGACAGCGGTGGTGCGGTGGAAGAAACTGGTTGGAGAGGACCGAATGGCGAGGTTGTGCGGCAATGAAACTAGGCACGAAGGGCGAGAGACATTAACACGGCACAAGGGCGACAGGGGAGGATCGACGGCGGTGGGCGGAATCGCCCTGAGATTGAAATTTTTCGATCAACCAAGAAACAGAAGGCCCGAACACTCGTAGCCACGAACAGAGATATGGCCATATATACACGTGATGGGACACACACACAAAGATACACCCGAAACCACATATGGCGATACATACCCATCAATCATACATACCATTTTCCTCTCTCCTTGGCGGCTGGAACCCTAGCCACCGCCAGGAGAGGCCATTCTTCCAGCGCAGTCCTCCGGCGGCTCCTCTCTGCCGGCGACCTCGGTCGTTAGTGGTGAAGGAGGGGGGAGAGGGGGTCGCCGGATTCACACGTGTGGATCATTTTTACTTCCTCATAGTCTAGGTTTTTAGTCTATTCATCGTCTTGGCTTCGCCCGTGAGGATGACAACGTTGAATAAAGATTCTTTGGATCCTTCCCTGACGAGGTCATCGGTCCTATGGTTGGGGGTGGATATGGAAATCGGTCTATTCAAGCAAGGATGGTGTGGCATGGCGGCGGCATCCTCGTGGTGGACCTGTGTCCTCCGGCTCCGCCGTTGCGGCTGCGTTTGCTCCAGCGTCGGCGCAGAGTTTGGGAGGTAGTCTAGGAGCGGATGCAGATTGTGGTCTGCATCGACGACATCTGAAAGACGAAACATGTGCTCGCTTCGTGGTTCGTGGTTCATGGATGGCTGGTATGATTTCCTCCATCGGCGTCTTAGTTGTGGTGGAGTGCCAGATCTGAAGTTCGATGACGTCTCCGGGGTGTTACCCCCGTCTGCTTCGTTCAACGGCAAGGGCTTCACTTTTGGTGAGCCACCTCGAAGGTCCGCAAAGCTGCATATCAGCGATGGAGCTGCGTCAAGCTCGGGTGAAAAGGTGATCCGTCATTTTTTTTCTTCGATGACTGTTGTAGTGGTGCCGAAGGTAGGTGATTAGCGTTAGTGTCAAGCTCAGAGATATTATGCTATCTTTTCAGTTTCGTCATGTCGGTCCTTACACTTTAATCTTTAGGCCAACTCCACCGCGCGACCCCAAATGGACGTCCGTTTTGTCCGGATTCTGTCCGTTTGGGTAGGGATTTGGGGTCGTGTCCGGGCATGTCCTGGGATGCGGTGGTCGTGCGTCTAGCGCGCGGACACATCTCGGCCGCATCCTGTCCGCGTGCATTTTTCTTTGCAATCCTTAACTTTTTTATCATTCATTTTTGGTACATAACAATACATCATCACATTTTGACTAGTAAAGTAAGGCCAAAGAAAATAAGAACAACAAGGATACATTTTAGAAGATACCCAACTTCCATAACTGCTCCCTTGAGTTGGGTTAGGGCCTTCTCGATGCACTCATTGTTGATATGTGGAGGAGGCTCGATGTTGCACCCTCCTTTCTTCTTCAAGCCAGAAGTCGATGTTGCTTCCTCACACCTAGTCTCATGGCTAGCCTCTAATCTAGCAACAAGTGCACTTGTCTCATCTACAGCCTCTATGCTAGCTAAAAGTGCATGAACATGTACTAAATTTCGCTCTATCAATATATCGATGTACTCTTCTTCGCAATACCAAAACTTGCATCCATTCTACACAATAAAAATTGAAGTTAGCACAACTAGTCTAATCCAAAAGCACAAACCGAAGCTAAAAAGAGCACATACCCCATCGTTTAAGCACTTGATGAACACCCATCCGGGATGTTCCGGCGTTGTAGACACACGGCGCACGACCATCCTTAGGCAGTGGGCGCACTTAATGAGTGGCAACGGTGCGCCGACGAGCTTTTGGGCAAGCACCGAGCCCGGCCGGCCGCCATTCGTGTATCTGCCGGCGGACCACCGACGGTGCAGATCCGAGCGGCTAGAGGAGGAACCACTGCCTGCATGTGGCCTTGCGGCCCTGCCAGGGCCTTCCGGCGAGGTGCCCAGCCAGTCCATGGCGCGGCCCAGCCTCCCATAGCCGGGCGAGCTCAAAACCGACCGAATCCGCCCCAAATCCGGCCGGCGGGTGCGCAAACCAGGTGACCATGGTTGGGTAGCTCGGCGGCGCCAAGGGGAAGGGGCTGGGCGAGACGCGCGTCTGAGCTGCACGGCTGCAATGGCAGCGGCGGCGGCGGCGGCGAGGGAAAGAGTGGGGAAGGGTGGAGTGGGGTGCGGCCGGAGGAAGGGAGGGGGGAGGGGGCGGATAAAAAATGCCCGCCCTGTGCCACCGACGGGCGGGCCAGGGGAGGACACGCGTAGACGGCCAGCACGTCTGCGTGGTGTCCGTTTTACCCCAAAAGCGGCGCAAACTTGGGTCAGGGATGGGTCGAAAGCGGACACAAAACGGACAAAAGTTTGTTTGCTCCCGCGCGCTGGGCCGCTCGATTTATCCCTTTTATCCGAAACAGACAGGGCCGGACAGGATAGGGTCACGCGGTGGAGATGACCTTACGATATGAATGAACACGTGTTATCCTGAAAAAAAAACCACATATTCCGATCGCGCCCACCCCCACCATCTCTACAGAATACGGAATCGGCATGGCATCCCATCAACTAGGCGAGGCCGTAGCGTAGCATAGGCCCCGTCCGTGGTGACCACCACGCACGCACAACACAGCATAACGCAACGCACCGCCGCTGCTGCATCACCCGTGTCCGCCTCGGGAAACCCAGCCCCCCACCACCCCGTCCCTCCACTCCACTGCTCGCTTCAGCGCCAAGCCGGAGGAGGAGGATCCGTCCCCGGCCCCCTAGGCAAGGCCAGAGGCCGGACTCCCAAAGTCGCCGCCCGGACCGAATCGCAGTACGCCGGGAAAACACAGGTGGTCGGTGAGCAGCAGCACAGCAACGGAACGGAACGGAACGAAGCGAAAAAACAAAATAAAAGAAGCGATACGCATCGAACGGGAGACCGCGAAAGCGACGCGACGCGACCGTGGAGGAGCCCCCCGGGAGACAAAAGGCGGGCGAAGAAAGAAAGAAGTATTTTCTGCGAGGGAGAAAAAGGGCCCCCGCGAATGGGAAATGGAGGAAAAGGGGGGCAAAAAACGAAGCGGAAAACGAAAAGGAGAGCAAGGGGGTGGGGGAACGACTGGATGAGGTCACTCCACTCCCGCGGTGGCGCTCCTCTCCTCACAATTCACACCCGAACAAAAAGAAGGAGGGAGGGAGGGAGGGACGCGTAAAAGGAGCGGAGCGTCAGGTCAGGGGAAGGGAGGAAAAAAATGGATGGGGAAAAACACCCGAGGCGGGCGCCCCGGGCACACTGGCACCATGCACAGTGCGGGCGGAATTGTTACGCGCACCACCGCCGCGGATGATGCTCCCCTCCCGTCCACTTGTCGTCAACACGCACACACGCAAGCGCACTCTTTTCCCTTTCCCATTTGATGATTTGCCTACCAAGACTACTAGACCGGGTCTCCGTTTCGGAGAGTGAAATGAAATGAAATTCTAAAAATAGCGTTGCTCTTACCTGCTCCCTCCGTGATCCATCACCCATATCTAGATAAATATCCGTATCGACGGAGGGAATACGACATAGTGTTGGTGTATACAGTTTTATTTTTGTACAACAATTGACATCCACCGTTAATTTTATCATGACTAACTACGAGTGGGGTGGAGATTCATCGTCGTATCGATTTTATCGGACACACTCTACCGTAGTTGTTCGGTCCTAAAAACACAAGGAAGAACAAGGAAAATTATTACAGAGTCGGGACGTCACGAGTCTTTTGATCTCATGACGAGGTTTTACAAAACATTGTTCTTTGAAGGCTCCACGGAAATTGTAAAAGATACAAGATGCATGTAATGAAGAAAAGAGATAATGGAAATAGTAGTCCGGATCAGGCATGCCACTATCAAAACTGAGGTGTAAAAATAGCTATACGTAGCTTTTTTGACCTGTCTCAACGTTTTTGATCGCCTTGCTTCTATTAAAACAGTGCATTTGACTTCTGATCATGAAAGATAGTTGCGGACATCACTTCATCTATACACGCCATAAACGACGAGATATGGCAGCGAAACGTATATCTCATTTAGTGCACTTTTCATTGTCTCATCTCTTTACTTTCTGGCATTTATCGCCTTGCATCCCGCGCCTTCTTTCGGTGCCTCATCTCTGCGCTTTCTGGCATCCATCGCCCTGCGTATCGCGTCCCTCTTTCGGCGCCTCATCTCTTTGCCTTCTGGCATCCATCGCCCGCCATTTCGTGCCCTCTTTCGACGCCTCATCCCTTCACCTACCAGCATCCATCGCCCCGCGTTTCGTGCCCCCCTTTCGGCGCCTCATCCCTTCGCCTTCTGGCATCCATCGCCCCGCGTTTCGCGCCCTCCTTTAGGCACCTCATCTCTCCGCCTTCTGGCATCCATCGCCCTGCGGCCCCCCTTTCGACGCCTCATCTCTTCGCCTTCTGGCATCCATCGCCCCGTGTTTCGCGCCCCCATTTCGGGCCTCATCTCTTCGTCTTTTGGCATTCATCGCCCCGCATCCCGCGCCTCCTTTTCGGTGCCTCATCCCTTCGCTTTCTGGCATCCATCGCCCCACACCCCTTTCGGCGCCTCATCTTTTTTGCATGTTATCCTCTATCTCATCGCAGCCCACGCCACCGGTCACACGCAAATCTCCAGCTCACCATTCTTGTCGACATCCTTCTCGGTTTCTCCGCCAGACGTAACGTTCGCTAGCCCCACACCCTACCTACCCCCTTTTTCTTCAATACCGCCATTGACCATTGCCTTTCCCACCACCGACACCCCCGTCATCTCTATCTACACGCATAAATGACAGACGAAGGATAAAACCCAGCCGAGCGGCGCCGTGTCCGCCACCCCTCGTCAAAGCTCTTTCCATCGGGCATGGTTATAAATACCGGGGTCCGTGGGCAAACTCATCATCAGAAGATTCAAGACATGAAAGTCGGTGAGTAAACTACCTTCCCTCTCCCAGCTGCAAAATTAGAGTGCTCCATCCTTTTCAAGTTGATGAAACCAACACAACATAGTAAAACACACAGTTGCAAAGATGGCCCTGATTTTTCTTTTAGGATTTGGGAAAATTTCACCTGTTTTGCTCTCCCATGCCCTTGCCGTGATCATAATTTTTTAAAGCAAAGCGCTGCAATTTCGCCGGGTAGAAAAAGGGAATAATCGCGCGAGAGCGGGCAGCGCGCGTGCAACGCGCGGGTGCACGTAGCAGGCCGCGCACCGAAAAAGAGAGCGAGAGAAAGGGGGAGAAATAAATACAAGGGGCAGCGGCAGGCAGGGCGCCTCCCCTCTCTCCCTCTGTATCCTGCACACACCGCCACCGATCACTCGCCGGAGCCCCTCCCCCAATGGCCGCCGCCGCCGCCGCGATCGCGTGATGGCCGACCCAGCCGCTCGCCGAAGATGGACGAAGCCGGAAGGGCCTCCGCTCCCGCGGTGGTGACGGTCACGGCCTCCGCCGCCGCCCCCTCGCCTCCTCCTCCCCCGCCCCCCGCCCCGGCCACCGCCGCGGCCGCCGACCCGCCATCGCCCGACCCTGACGCTCTCTATGAAGGTTAGGGTTTCCGTGGCTCCTCCCCCCACCACGCCCGAGCGCCCGGGCCGTTTTGGGGAATTGGGGTTATAATCGGAAGCTAAATTCCGCGCCGTAGGTTTAGCTCGGATGCTCGGCTTTACTTTTTTGTCTCCGCAATTTCCTGCGGAATCAGTGGGCGTTCTCACGGTATCCTGCCATGGATCGGGGAGTGGTAACCCCAGCGGATTTTGACGGTGGCTAAAGCTATCGTCTTGCGTACATCCCTGTCGGCGTGGAATTGGGGTTTTTGAGGGTGATTGATCGTGTCAGGCCGCGATGCTGTTACTTTCCATGTTTTGCATGCTGTTACTTGTGGAATGTGGATACTCTGTTGGCGCTTAATAATCAATCTGCAAACTTATTGATCTCGATTTTTATCAGTTTTGTGTGTGTGCGCAATGCAGAGGGAATGTGGCAGCAGATGGCCATGAGCAGCGGCGCCACTATGCAATCTGGGCCATATCCTGTGCGGCCAGGGGAACCGGACTGCACCTACTACCTCAGGACTGGATTGTGCAGGTTCGGCATGAGCTGCAGGTTCAATCACCCTCAGGACAGGAATACGGTAAGGAAACTACCTCTCTCCCAGCTGTTATTTCCATACTGCTTTGTGTCACATGTTCACAATCGTCAGGGTTACGTTTTGTACATTTTCCAATATGTTATATCCTCATGTAGTACATAAGCAGGACTGTAAGATGAATACACAATTAGTACAAGAGAAACATCTTGTGTCGGTTTGTTCCTATTGCACCATGGAGTCAAATGTAGTAATTTTGACCGAATTTAATGCAAATAATTAATGCGCAAAATGCTCAGTAACATGATTCATATGACCACCTTTAGATAGTCAAGTGCTTTCTCATTCGAAGGCACATAAATATCCTAGCATCAGTAAGTATGTTTTGATAAAAAGTTTTTAGCCTGGTGAGGGTCTACTAGTCTATGATTCCCTGTACTTTTCCATTTGCATTGGATAAAGTTTGCTATATGTTACTCATGTGTAATAGTAGATAGAATCCACTTTTCTTTTGGATAATTGTCACCAGTATGCCACTTTCTTTTGGATTATTCATGATTGCCACCGGCGAGCTGGATATCATTCCTGTTCCTTAGAGTCATTACAGTACTAACTGCCAATTTTCTGTGAAACCTCTTTATATACTTATTGTTGTTGCTTCATCTCACATTTTTCTTCTCAACTAACCTGCTTATTGTCAGGCTATTGCCTCTGCCAGAATGAAAGGAGAATATCCTGAGAGGGTGGGACAACCTGAATGTCAGGTAATTATATTTAGGAGCCATTTGTTCTTCCAGAAGCTGTTGTTGTGCCATAGATTTTACTTGGATTCACGCCATGCTGCCTTGATTAACAATATCAGCAGTGTCGTATACTCATGTGTGGCTTGTTTTCTGCTTATGCAATGCGTTGGAGCAATTATTTATCTTGTTAAAAATGCTTAGCGAAAACATGTGGAGAAAAGGGGGTCTTAAATTTGGTTGATGCTTTTATATAGGTCAAGGAAAAAAAGTTGTGGTTCATATGAGGACTTTGTAATTCTCCTAGTGCTTTCTTCAGTGCTTATTTGTAAGGACTGATTGTCATGTGACAACCAAGTCATTCAAGATAACTGTTACAAGAATTTGTAGAAGTACTCGTACATCAAGAAAATAACCGCTAGGTGATTTAGGTTCAGTTTTGTCAGGATGATAACCACAATTTCAGAGTGCCTTTGTAAAAGTACAGGGTATTACTATTTGTTTCCATGGCATGTTTGTAGAGTCTATATCTTGCAATCTACTCCCTCCGTTCCAAATTACTCGTCGCAGAAATGGATGTATCTAGAACTAAAATACATCTAGATACATCCATACCTGCGACAAGTAATTCGGAATGGAGGGAGTACAAGCAGTATAATTTTAGCATTTTGATGCTTTGCTGGAGTGTTGAACTGATAGAATTTCTCAATGTTTTCATGCAGTACTACCTGAAGACTGGAACATGCAAGTTTGGGCCTACGTGCAAATTCCATCACCCTAGAGAAAAGGCTGGAATCGCAGGAATGGTGCAGCTAAACACATTGGGATATCCACTTCGACCGGTTAGTTGTGTACTGTTAGTAGAATAATTTATTTGTCCATCCTTTTATATATTTTTCTGCTTGTTGTACTGAGCTGAAATCTATTTTGCTGCTGTAGAATGAAAGGGAGTGTGCATACTACTTAAAAACGGGACAGTGTAAATATGGGAATACATGTAAATTTAACCATCCAGAAATTTTCAATGCGGTGGCTTCTTCACGTGGTTCCCCTATTTATCCTCCTGTACATAACTCTGGAAGCACTGGTCCACATTCCTATACTGGAACAATGGCAAGCTGGACTTATCCAAGAGGTTCTTTCATTCCAAGCCCTAGATGGCAAAGTCCTTCAAACTATACACCGATGATTGTACCACAGGGTCTTGTTCAAGTACCAAGCTGGAACTCATATCCTGTAAGATCATCTCATTTCATAGTAATGCAGTATAATGAATTTTCTCTTAGTCATGATGTGTTTGTCTGTTCATTTCCTAGACCTACAGAGGGAAAACATAAGAAATACATCAGTCTCAAGTCTCAACTTTTAACTTATCATTTTCCCTTTGTTTGGATTTCTGCAAGTCTAACCTTTGATCCTTGTTTTGTGTCATGGCTCTGTTAATATTGCCTGTCTATACTTGCATTATTTTGCTATTTGAATTACTATTGCCATGTTGATGTTTCCTGAGAGACAAATGTTCAAACTAGGTAATAATGATTTGCTCAAAGAAAAGAATTAAGTTCAGTAACAAATGAGTTTATTCTATATGCATCTTGGAAAGCTCTGTCATGCAGCTTGGTCTATAATCTTACTTGGCTTTAGCTATTTAGCTCTAATTTTGTGAAAGAAAAACATGTTGGAGTCTGTTATTTAGGGTTGATATTTTTTATTTTTCTTATCTTTCAAGGGCCAAATGGTACCTGTTTCATCTCCTGAGAGTCGACTACAGTCTCCAGGGGCTCAACAATACTATGGAACTTCTCGACAAGGTGAAGCCAGTGCAGGAAATCAGGGAATGCAATCATCCTACAGATCCAGTTCGTTTCCTGCACCTCAGTATGCACTGCAGAGAGAGAATGTATTTCCTGAGAGACCTGATCAGCCAGAATGCATATACTACATAAAGACTGGAGATTGTAAATTTGGTGCAGTTTGCAAATTCCATCATCCCCGGGTGCGCTCACAGCCTCCCCCAGACTGTATCTTGAGCCCAATGGGTCTTCCATTACGCCCAGTAAGTACATGGAACCCCTTCACTGTTTTTGCTTATCCTTAACTCATTGTCCATGGTAGTTTTTGCCCATGTTTTGAGCGTTGTACCTCCTTCAGCATCCGTCTGAGAGAGACCCTTGTACTCCCTCCGGTCCTTTTTAGTCTGCATATAAGTTTTGTCCGAAGTCAAAGTATCTCTAGTTTGACCAAACTTGCAGAAAAAGGTAACAACATTCATAATGCTAAATCAACATTGTTAGATTCACTACGAAATGTAGTTCCATAGTATATATATTTGATATTTTAGATGTTGATATTTTTTAATATAAATTTGGTCAAACTTTGTAAAGTTTGACTTGACACAAATCTAATATGCGAAGTAAAAAGGAACGGAGGGAGTACTATTTTAGTTAAGTAGTTGATTTACATTATATTTCTCTGAGTATAGATTTGGGATGAATTGTAGAACCCAAGATGCTTGATAAATTATCATGTTTATTGGTTACACAATTGATTCTGCAATAATATATAGTTCCTGATATTGATGAGCAATTCTACAAACAAGAAATTCAGCATATTTACTGATGCTAAATCCTGCATGTTCGAGGACTATTATTAAACCGTACTTCTCTTGGTTACATAGTGTTTTATCATTAAATTCAGCATTTTATCAACCTGAACATTGTAATAAGATGCCAGTCTGACAGGCAAGTGATAAGTAGACTACCTCTGCTTAGTTATTACTTCCTCCATTCCGAAATAAGTGTCTCAAGCTTAGTAGAGTTAGTACAAAGTTGAGACACTTATTTTGGGACGGAGGGAGTATTTGGTTAACACGCTGTACTTATTTAGCTATTGATGACTGGATCATAGGTAGTTTGAGATTTGCTAGTTCCTCTCAAATTGAAATGGCTGAGGCCTGCTAATTAAGAAAAGGCCTATTATGCTTAGCTAATGATTTTGTTGCAGCTTCTCAAATACTAGTTCATCTTTGCTGTTCCCAGCGCACCTGTTTTTGGATCATGACAAGCCATTTTTGTTTGAGATTTTCAGGGGGAAGAGCTCTGCAAGTTCTACTCTCGCTATGGCATCTGCAAGTTTGGCGTAAACTGCAAGTTCGACCATCCGATGGCGGCTCCGATGGGGGTGTACGCGTACGGCTACTCTGCCTCCGCGTCGCCCAATGCTCCCATGGCTCGGCGTCTCCTGGAGTCCCCCTCCGGGTCTGCGTACGCCTCCTAAGGCAAGGCTCCCTGGCATTTGACCCTACCTTGATTGATCTCGATGATGTATAAAAGCCATCGCGCGCCGTCCTTCCCAGGGCTTGCGCCGCGAATGTTCTCCCCCCTAACTCCCCGGAATCAAGTTCTGTAAAAATCGAGTTTGCTACCAGAGATGTACAGTTGTTATTTTTGTTAATGCGGGTCAGTCAGTCTTTGGATGGATGGATGGAGAAGCCATTTGCTACCGAATGAAATAATGCTTGAATGCAGTGTGAAAAATGTTGGCATTGCTTCATCGATGGTTTCCTGACAGAGGTCGGCCTGCGTTGCATCAACTGTTTTTTTTGAATCTCTTTTCTGCAGGCCACGTTGCATCAACTGTTTTGCGCCCGGCATTTTAGGTGATCTATAAGCTGGGTGCTGGTTGGGTTTTCTTGACCACAGGGCCAAGGGTAGAACGAGGCAAAACTTGGCGCGGAATTCGGTTGTGGCATCGCCATCATGATCTTGTTGCGGAGAAAGTTTTGTGAGGCAACCGGGCGTCCTCCCAACGACCCCGAGTTTAATGTGGGGGGCGATGATGATGATAAGGCGCCGAACATGGTCCAACCACTTTTCTTGTTGCGGGGGTGTCGCATAAATGCCTGCCCCAAATTGTGGTGGCAACCGAATTGCCCTCCATCTCACGATCGTCGCCTCATCCACCTTCTCTCTCTTTGGTAGTAACAGTGCGGAATCGTCCTAACCATAGGGCGTTTCCTCCCAAAGCTGCCGCACAAATTTTATCATTCTTCTTGACACCTGTGATGATGATCTAGACAGTACTACAGTACCACCAAACGGAAGAGGCTTGATTTTTAATTACTGATTGATGATCCGGTGTCCGTCCGTCCAGGTTTGACAACAGTGTCAGTTTGTCCTAGGCTCCTGCAAGATCTCCCTGTAACAAACAGGATTGGAAACAGAATCATGATCTGCCGACGACGCGAGCACCGCCATCCCAATGACCCATCCATCAGCCTCGTCCACATCGAGATCCTAGTCCTAGGCAGGCGGATCAGGAGCAATTATCATAGGCATGGGCATAGGCTGATCTCGAGTGCGCGAGTATGAACGCGCCAAAGCCGATGGGGGGGCGCGGTTTCGACACGGGCCGGCACATCATGTGCGTACTATTATTTACTGCCACTCCTGTTTTCTACCAGCGTCCACTCGGCGCGGCGCCCACCCGGCGGGCGAGGGGGTGACGACGGGCGTGACGGCAGCCAGCCGGTGAGCGAGCGTACCGTAGCCTCTGCCTTTCTACGAGCGAAGACGAGATCTCGCCCTCCGGTTCCATCCCAAGTCGTCCGTCCGTCGTCGGCTACTGCCACTCCCCCCGAAAAGGACCTCACTCCCCACCCCAGCCCTCCCCGCCCGCTGCACAGTCCAAATCCCCGCTCCGGCCGCCGACCGACCGAGGATGCCCGCCTCCATGCCCAAGCTGCTCTTCCTCCTGCTCCTCCTCCTCGCCGCGGCCGCCCACTCCTCGCCGGTAAGCCTTCCTCTTCCTCTTCTCCCGCCCAATTCCGCGAATCTTGGCCCTCACATTGCCTGCCCCCTCTACGCGCGCGCAGGTCGTCCCGGCTGCGTCCGACCAGGCGGAGCAGTCGGCGGTGCGCATGGTGCCGATGGCCCCGGCGGGCGGGGACGGGGCGGGGTTCAGCGGGGTGGTGCTGAACGAGACGCGGCGGCGGCTGGGGAGCTTCCAGCTCTGCGCGCCCTGCACCTGCTGCGGCGGGCCCAGGGGCGTCTGCGTCCTCTCCCCGTGCTGCTACGCCATCAACTGCAACATCCCCAACCGCCCCTTCGGGTTCTGCTCCTTCACGCCCAGGTCCTGCGACTGCCTCCACTGCAACGTCTGAGCTCTGCTTCTGCTCTGCTCTGCTCTCGAGTGTCACGAGGAGGGCAATGTTGAGGGCGATAGTAAGTACTACGTATTTTAGAGTGGTGAGGGTGGGGGAAAAAAGGACATGACAGCATGAGTTCCCCCAGCCCGAATGCTTGCCGATTTGTTATTTGTTTTAGCCCTATAGCCATTTTGCTACCGAATTGTTATTAAGTATATGGTGTAGCTGCTACCTCTCGATGGATGGAATTGGTTGGTTATTAGCAAAGAGTGGGTGATTTGGAGACATTGCTCTGTTTCCTCTCATGGATGCGTGATTCTTCGCGTGCTTTCTACTGATAGATTAGTTAATAGTGCGGAGATTCGGTACCTTTCCTTTGAATGCTGGTATCTCTTGTGCCTCCATCTCTTTCCACTGATTCAGTAAAACTGAACTGCACAGGACATTTAGAAGGCTGTGTTCTTCATAGTTGAACCATTTAGACATGCCTGCAGATATTATTATTTACAGTATTAGTGTGCGTTGTGTTGGATCGATCCACTCTATGCAACTCCTCTTAGCACCTTCTGAAGATTTATTGCTTCACAATTTTGTTACGCAAAGTGTCATGGGTTCAGTACTATGTACATCTGTCACCGTAGCCTTGATTTATTTTGTGGCAATTTTAGAACTGTAGAAGTTGACCTGTTTTTTTTTCTTTCTTTTTGGTAGTTTAACACATTGTCTGCTCCTTTACTAACCTTTAAGGAAGCCTAGTTGGGCTCCAGCTTTTGTGAATTCAGTAGGCAGCATCCTTTATTTAGGCTAAAAAAAGCCTTGCAGCCGTTTTAATGGAACATAAAGTTTTTTTTATCACAAACACTGGTTTTCATTATCAAGCATTCATTCTACTACACACAAGTCAGTTATGTCTAAAGAACACACCATTCAATTAACTTATAGTTTATCTTTTACTAGATTTGTAGCTTCAAACCTGGACAAGTAGCTTCTACTTTTGAACAAATTAAAAGGCAATGCACATGCACATGCATCATACTAGTAGGCAGTACTTGTTTCTAAGTTAACGAAGCACATTCTGTTGTTTAATCCAAATTGTGTTATCAAAAGTTGCGCAGAATGTGTTGCTTTTGATTGTTATCTGTTCAAGGACATTCAGCTGCGTTGCGATGCTATAATCCTACTCCTAAGCATACTGCTCCTAAGGCAAACACTTTATATGATGTTACTCCGAGTTTGCTACATTTACGCATTTTTTTGTGAACACTTCATATGTTGTTATTCTGGGTTTGCTGTCTTTTCATATTTACACAAACAAAAGGTATGGTTAGGGACATGCCAAGGGCCTACTTTACTGCTTGTGCTGTACATAGGTGATGTTGAGTTACACACCAAAAGGTAGCTCACGTGCTAATCTCCCAGTAGTCATCAACAGGCAGCTTTACTTCCCCATCTGGGATTATTGAGTAGGAGTGTATCAACCATCATCAGGCCATCACTTGTTCTCCTTGTTGTGTGTGTCTCCTACTCTCCTGCATGTTCTCTTGTTCTGAAGAGAGTGACTATGATTGATTGACTGTGAAGTGACTTTTGACTACCTAAGGCTGAAAAGGTAGCATGCAAAAGTGATTTTATAGAGGGGAAAAAGTGAGTTTTGTCTTAGATCAGATCTTGAATTCCTCCTTTTTCATCCTTTCTTATGCCTCAATCAAGGTTGAATCCACCATTTTCATATCCTCCAACGCTCAGTGCATTTTTGCTGTTGTTACTTGGCTGCTGTACTGTAACTCAATTGCCAGAAAGGAAAGCTTCATTTTTTGTTGCCGCCTTCAGTTGCATTCTGTTCAGACAGTCAGCTGCTTCGAGATGATTCGCCCTAGGACAAACGCTAACACTGACTAGATGCTGTTAAAAAGCCGTTCCACGCACGGGTTTGCGTCTTTCCACATTTTTTTGTGCTTGTTTTCAGTAGTTTGATGGGGCATTCGAGTTATGCCATGAAAGGTAGGGTTGGGACTTGGGAACATGCCAATAACCCACTTTACAGATTGTGCTGTTCATGAGTGATGATGTTGAGTTGCATCTGCATGCCAAAGATTGCGCCCACGTGCCAATCTATGAGTTTGGCCATCCACACCCTTTGTCGAAAAAATAAACATGCAGCTTTTCTCCCCAATTTTTTCAGTGGTAGAAGTGTATCGACTCGCAAAGTTTTCGTTACATCCATCATCAGACCATCACCTCCGCTTGTTGCGTAGTTGCTGTTCTCCGTGTGAAATGAAATGATAGCAGAGATGTATGGCTGCGCCGGGGCGCATAGTTTCAGAGATGAACGTGGGGAAACCCCTCCCATCCGGCACCCCTGGCTGGAGATGGAGCTGGACACGTATATAAATGATGATCGGTCGGTCGGCCCTGCGAATTATTGGGCGACGTTTATTACGCCAGCCCCATGTTGCTTCCTTGCGGGACGGACAGATAGGGCGCCGACCTCTCCATCTCCATCTCCATGTGCGGCAAGGCATAAGTGATTGCCAGTGGCAAAACCTCATGGCAATGCGGACGCATGTGTTTAGTGCGGTGGATTCGCCACTCAAGTCTTGACTCCGACCCAAGCATTCCAGCATGTTCCGGCCGTCGAAACAGACAAAGATGGTCATGTGCATCTCAGTTGGCATGATCGACCCCCCTTTTCGAGAGACAAAAATTGTTCGAGCCGTCCCGTTAACCATGTGGCTTATTAGCTTCTCTGGCTATAAGTTCAAGGGGACTAATTTCAGTTATTGGATAGACAGACTAGGGGATGCTATGCTGCCTGTCATGATTCATGAACAGAGCATAGGATAGGGCAGCTGCAACGTTTGCCTCCCTTTCGTCTTCACAACTGGAAGCCGCAATCGTCGCCACTCGCCAGCCAGTGGTGCGTGATAAGCCCCATAGCCTCTTTCGGCCAGGCATTTCTCAGCCATGATCCCGGAGAAATCTGTGAACGGAAAGAAAAACACCCAAATGCTATGCGCACACAAGCATGCTCTTTTTTGAGTGCTCGGCTACTTTGGCTGATCCCGAGCGCTGTGAACAGTTGGGTGCTGTTTTTCTTGCCTCATTTGCAATAAAATGGGACAGGGGAAAACTCCTTTTGATCAAAAAAACAAACAAACTCTGTTTTTACACATAGACATGTGCATTGTAATTTTTTCTCAAGAAAGCATGAAAGTTTTGTGTCCCCATGCATTGATAGAAAGCACAAGCATATCATAGCAGCAACGCGAATCAGTTGTGCGGGGAATTCAGCCTGTAAAAAAAATTGGCGCCCGAAAACCTGACAGGAAGCATATTCTTCAGCCTCAGCAAACTGTATTATTCAGACCCGCGGAAGCACCTGCTTCAGACGGGTGAAAGAATCTCACTTGGAAGTTCTTTATGCCACCTGAAGTTCTAATCCATAATTTAGGTAGAAGCAAACAAAAATGATAGGCATCAGTCCCATGTGAAGTAAAGTAAGTACAGAGATACTAGCATATCTTGGGCAAAAGAACTGATAGTCATTCAGTTAAAAGTGGTACAATCAAGAGTCAAGCTAGATTTTCTCACTCAAAACAAAAAAAGAAAAAGAGTCAAGCTAGATGCTACTACATGAGTACATGCCCAGACTGTCTGCACGCGGAAACACATGACATTTCAACAGCTCACACTTGACACCTCCATCCAGGGTATATGGTCCATTATCTTTTCCGTCGAACTTTTCTTTTTCTTTTAACCTTTTATTTGTCCAAGTCATTCTGCACAAGCACACAACTCTAGAGAGAAGAAACACAACAAAGAGATCATCGGCTCGCTGACGAGCTTCCAGGAGAAAACAAGGGAGCAACAGACCTCCAAAATGGCCATGCCGACGCGGCGCCATCAGTTCATTTCCTCCTGTAAAACTAAATGGAGGAAACCTTCAGAACATCCATTTTGGAGAAGATTGGACGATGATCCGACGGGGCTTTGGGGGCTGTTGCAGCTCCATGGAGTTCCTCTTCTTCATGGCCGAGGAGACCGTCGGGCTCAAGTAGTCATGACTCCTCTGCGGCAGGGACGTGCTCTGCGAGTGCGTCTTCCGCATGGGGATCAGCGTGTGCTGCTTCCTCAAGGTCCCGGTTTGAATCATCGACGGTTTCCTCGGAGAGCTCCACCTGCTGTAGTTGACGCAGCTCTGGCTCCTCCCGACGTGCTTCTCCCTGGAGCTCGGAACGTTCGTGCTCTCCATGGTTTCGGCCGAGTACATTGTCTCCTCCTCGCTGCTGAACTGGTCTTGATGTCTGTACCGCGACCGCTCAGCAGGTGACGAGCTGGACTGCCCCTCACTGCTACAATCCTCCATAAGAGCAACCGGAGGATCCCTGGAATCTGCCTCGCCATTGCGGTGCCATATCAGGCCTGCTGGAAAGTGATTCTCTCTGGATGGATTCCTGGGTTTCGCCTTCGACGTGTCCCCATTGTTCTCCTCAGAAAGCATTTGTTTCAAGGGCAGTGGTAGAAAGATGGTCTTGGGAACCTTAGCTGGGAAGTTGATGTCCAAGAGTTGTACTGGTGCAGGATCCTGGCGACCCTGACAAGAACTACCCCTCGGCGATTCGTATATTTCTGGAGTTGAAATCCCCTGCTCATTGTTGGTCCGTAGATCAACCAGAGGATTTGCATCATGAGAAATCCTTGCATTGGCTGAGCTACCTGACCCCTGCTGGTATTTAGGCTTTGAAGTCATCTTTGAAGTAACCGATGCATCATCATTATCGTCATCTGCAGGCTTGAACACATTGCGACGAGTGAAGGAGGAGCTTGAGCGATCGCTTCTGCTGGACATCAGTCTAACAAGAGGTAACTTTGGCTTGGTAACCTCATCCAGGTTGCCCTGCCAATGCTGATACAACCAATCGCAGACCACCGATATGGGGATCCCGAACTGCATTTGCTGATCCTTCTTCGATGAATGTGATGAGGATGAGGATGCTGAAGATGACCTTGCAGTGGGGGAGGAGGCCAGCTTCATGGGGTCACAGATCATGAAAGCTAAGTTCCCCTGGGCGTCGAAACCGGCAGAGCCAGGACACCATGTCACCCCATCTGTCGAGAGCTTTATGAGGTTATCCGTGCCAATCACTACTTTCCCGTCGCCGATCACCAGTTCCTTCTTCCCGGTATGCCCCAGCAGGTAAACAACACTCCCATGATCTAGGCTTGGTTTGCAGCATGTTTTCAGATAGTGAGGTTGCTGAGCCTGCAAAGTCAAGTCATTCTCGGCAGAATCAACACCGACTATCGTAAGGTCAAGAATCGAGCTGGTGATGAAGAATCTGCAAACATGAACATTACAAAAAGAAGAATGTAAGTAGGGATAGAGTTACATGTAAACAACAAAATACTACAGCAAAAAAGCACACATCTTAACAACCAATCATGAAACTCTGTCCAGAAAAACCCTTTGTTTACTGAGCAGCAAAGCTGATCTGACTTGACATTAAAATAATTAACACTATGAACTTTTCATGACTCCAACCTTGCTGCCTTTTATCATCAACCACTTACTACTATTGCTTGCCTGTGACACAACTTTTCTTGAATGTCATGTCCCTAAAGAAAAACCTTTCCAGAGAAGAAAATAAACACATTGGAAACAACTCTAACAACCGTGCAAAATCACATTAATTCTATGTTCTTCCAACTAGTACCGAAAAAGAGAACTTCTATGTTCCTCTCGTCCTTGCTTGGATCCAACCAATGGCACTTGCCCCCACTGTTTGTAGAGCAGCACGAAGTACTTTCCAACTCCACCTTGTGATCACCATGATTACAACAAGATAGTAGCGCATACTCTCAACCACCTGCTAACAGAAACCGCACTAGCGGTTGAATTTGGCTTCTAATCAGCCGCATTACGGGCTAATCATCACCGGCAGCAACAGCTATCCCACCACCACCGAGCAAATCGGCCGCGTGGGCCGGGCCCGCCCAGCTGCTGCTGCCGGAGACGCGGATCTTGGCCTAATCAGTCCGCAATAATCGCCGGGAGAGCCGAACAAATCCACAGGGACGACGCACCCGCAGGCAGAAATGGAATTTAAAATGCAGCGATTTGGTTCAGTGGGGCGGCGGCTAGGCTGGTAGGCTAGCACTAGGAAGTGGGCGGGAGAAGGCGCACGAACCTGTGGGGCACGAGGCGGGCGGCGAGGCGGGCGTGGCCGAGAAGCGCGTCGGCGGCGTCCTCGGCGGCGGCGGCGGAGGGCAGGTTGCCGTGCGTGGTGAGCAGCAGGTTCCGGTGGATCAGGAGGCCCGTGCCGTGGCCGCCGCAGACGGCGGCGAGCGCGGCGGCCTTGGCCGAGAAGATGGCCGCCTTGACCCGCTCGGACCGCCCCCCGCCGCCGGAGCAGAAGCACCACCCCGCCCCCTCCCTCCACACCCCCATCAATGCAGCAGCGTGCACGCTCCCTGCGTACCACCCCCCTCTCTCCCCTCTGATCCCAGCAGTTAAAAGCTCACGGACGGCTCCCCTGCTCCCCGCCGCATTCCCCGGAGGCAAGACAGACGGCGGGCGTCGGTCTCCGCGCCTGCACGCCGCCTTCTTGCTTCTTCCACTGGCTCCTCTGCTTTGTTTTTTCCCTTGGGGATTCCCTTCTCTTCTCTCTCTCGCTCACTCGGCTCGAGACAGGGCAGCAAAGACACCCGGGAAGTGAGGTGGGGTTCGTATTAAAGCTGACCACGCTGCCACCTTCTGCCGCGGGCTCCTCCCCTGGCCCGCCCGCCCCGGCCGACCGGTGGGGCCGTTTACCACTGGCCCCACAGGTAATAGACACGGTGCCACGGGGTAGTTTAGCTTGGGGTAAAGCGTGCGCTGTGGTTTTGGTTCGGGTGGGGAAGAGAGAGAGGATGCGAGGGCTTTGGCTGCGCGCACCGACACGCTTAACTGCCCTTGACATTGGCAGGTGGGGCCAGCGCATCCACGTTCCCGTGTTCGCTCGCCGGTGGGGCCGGCCGTCGGCGAGCGCGCGGCTTTACCACTATTTTTTTAATTAATACATTTTTAAATTAATTTTCAAAAATAATACGTCGAAATTTTATTTTCTATATGGCCTCGTCTCTCCGGAGGACGAGTGGGGCCCGTCGGCCTATAGGAGGACGACAGGTGGCCGGTCCTCCACGTGGCGCCCGACGATTGGCCCGCCCACGTCGCATCGCTCTCCCTCGTCCCGGCATGGGCCGTCGGTGGCTGGGCCCCAGACGACACAGGCCTGTCGTCCAGCCCTAGGACGATCGACCACCTTTTGGACGACAGGGTCCCAGCCCCGCCCGGTCGCCAGCTTCTTCCACCTCCCGCGAGAGCTTATCCCCTTGCCTCCGTTCTTTCTGCCGTTCTTCGTTTATTCTCTTTTCCACCTAAAAAATAACCCATTTGTACACCAAAGTGAGCCATTTTCTTCTCGATTTGCCACGATAGATACGTTGTAGATAGTTGGGGAGGCAAGGGAGACCTCGATCTAGTGATGGGGTAGCTCGTGGTGGTCGTGGTAAGCATTTTGGTGGAGGTGGTGGTGAGCATATTGGTGGAGGTGGTGGAGGTGAACTGGTGCAGCTGCGGCAGTGTGGTCATTCGTCGTCGTTGCTTCGCACGCTTCAAGGGTATAATTTAGCAGACATTTTCTCCGGTAGTAACCGATATATTTTCAGATGTCTAATATTTAGTTGTGTGAATATATTCAGTTGCTTCGGTAATATTTCGTATTATATGTGGATGTCAAATATTTAGGTTTGTTAGTTTTTTTAGTTGTTGCGGTACTATCCGTAATATATTTAGATGTCAAATATGTAGTTCTATCAATATTTGAAGTTGTTCCGGTAATATCCGTAATATATTTAGTTTAGTAAATATTTTTAGTTGCTCCGTCAATATTCCGTAATATATGTACTTGTCAAATATTTAGGAGTGCGAATATTTCTAGTTTGTCATGCTGTTTAAAAGTTGTCTGTCCATGTTAAATAATTTTATAGGTGAGTCGAGATGTCCGATGTAGTGATGTTCTGATGGAAATATGCCCTAGAGGCAATAATAAAATAATTATTATTGTATTTCCTAAATCATGATAAATGTTTATTATTCATACTAGAATTGTATTGATCGGGAACTTAAATACATGTGTGAATACATAAACAAACACCGTGTCCCTAGTATATGTGTGAATACATGCTAGAAGCAATATCATGATAAAGTTGTTATTTATATTTCCTTATATCACGATAAATGTTTATTATTCATGCTAGAATTGTATTAACCGGAACCTTAGTATATGTGTGAATACATAGACAAACAAAGTGTCCCTAGTATGCTTCTACTAGACTAGCTCGTTGATCAAAGGTGGTTAAGGTTTCTTAACCATGGACATGCATTGTCATTTGATAACAGGGTCACATCATTAGGAGAATGATGTGATGGACAAGACACATCCGTTAGCTTAGCATAATAATCGTTCAGTTTGTTGATATTTCTTTCTTCATGTCAAATACATATTCCTTCGACTATGAGATTATGCAACTCCCGAATACCGGAGGAATACCTTGTGTGCTATCAAACGTCACAACGTAACAGGATGATCATAAAGATGCTCTACAGGTATCTTTGAAGGTGTTTGTTGAGTTGGCATAGATTGAGATTAGGATTTGTCACTCTGAGTATCGGAGAGGTATCTCTGGGCCCTCTCGGTAATACACATCATAAGCTTGCAAGCAAATGACTAAGGAGTTAGTCGCGAGGTGATGTATTATGGAACAAGTAAAGAGACTTGCCGGTAACGAGATTGAACTAGGTATAAAGATACCGACGATCGTATCTCGGGCAAGTAACATATCGATAGACAAAGGGAATTACGTATGTTGTCATAACAGTTCGATCGATAAAGATCTTCGTAGAATATGTAGGAGCCAATATGGGCATCTAGGTTCCGCTATTGTTTATTGACCGGAGAGGTGTCTCGGTCATGTTTACATAGTTCTCAAACCCGTAGGGTCCGCACGCTTAATGTTTGTTGATGATATAGTGTTATATGAGTTATATGATTTGGTGACCGAATGTTGTTTGGAGTCCCGGATGAGATCACAGACATGACGAGGAGTCTCGAAATGGTTGAGAGGTAAATATCGATATATAGGACGATGATATTTGTACACCGGAAGTGTTTCAGGACGTACCGGAAAGGAATCGGGTCACCGGAAGGGGTTCCGGGCACCCGAGGGAGTCCTGGACTAAGGGGTCCTCGGGCGTCCAGCCTGTTAGCCATGGGCCGGACTGATGGGCTGTGAAGATACGAAGACCGAAGACTGCACCCGAGTCCGGATGGGACTCTCCTTGGCGTGGAAGGCAAGCTTGACGACCGGATATGTATATTCCCTTCTTTGTAACTGACCTTGTGTAACCCTAGATCCTCTCGGTGTCTATATAAACCGGAGGACTTAGTCCGGATAGGACACTCATTATCATAGCCATACAAGCTAGACCTCTAGGGTTCAGCCATTACGATCTCGAGGTAGATCAACTCTTGTAATACTCATACTCATCAATATCAATCAAGCAGGACGTAGGGTATTATCTCCATAGAAAGGGGCCGAACCTGGGTAAACATCGTGTCCCTTGTCTCCTGTTACCATCGACCTTAGACACACAGTTCGGGACCCCCTACCAGAGATCCGCCAGTTTTGACACCGACATTGGTGCTTTCATTGAGAGTTCCATTGTGCTGTCGCTAAGAGGTTTGATGGCCCCTTCAATCGTCAATAATGATGCTGTCCAAGGAGAAACCTTTCTCCTCGGACAGATCTTTGTGTTCGGCGGCTTCGTATCGCGGGCCAATTCGCTTGGCCATCTAGAGAAGATCGAAAGCCACGCCCCTGCCCATCAGGTCAGATTTGGGAGCTTGAACTACGTTGCGGACATCCGTGGAGACTTGATCTTTGCTGGATTCGAGACCGCGGTAGCCCCTCCTGGTCACCCCGATGATCATGACCTAAATCTGTCATCAGGCTGCGTCCAGGAGATTGCTCCTGTAACCGCTCTGGCCCAAGATCCGGAGCAAGCTGCGCCACCCAAGGACAGGAGGATCAACCCTACCACGGAGGCCACAGATTCCACGGTGTTGGAGCCGCATATAGACTTAACCTCTCACGACGTCTCTGTCAGCGGAACTCCGTACTCGTATCCGGTCATAAGTTCTGAACCACGTGAGCCCGCGGACGCCGAGCTTGATCGTCTATCGATCTTCGAATTCGGCATCGCGGACATCTTCCAGCACTCGCCTTTGGGCGATATGCTAAACTCGTTAAAGAACCTGTCCTTGATAGAGGACTCACAGCCGAACTATATCCAGCTCGAACCAGGGACTGGCGGCGGAGAATTTTGCTTCCCACCCACCACCTACTTCATAGCCACAGTCGAGGATTCGACCGATACACTTGATTACGACTCCGAGAACATTGACGGTATGGACGACGACGCCGAAGACAGCGAAGACCCCGTTGATACAGCTAATGACCAAGATGAACGGGAAGATGCGCAGGTTAGCCCTGGTAAGTAGGCCAAGTACGAAGATTCAGAGGACGACAATTACCTTCCGCTCTCTGAGGACGAGGTGAGCCTCGGCATCGAGGATTTTATCATGCCTGAGGAACCTCTTGAGCAGGAGCGCTTCAAGCGCCAACTAATAGCCACTGCAAGGAGCCTGAAAAAGAAGCAGCAGCAACTTCAAGCTGATCAAGATCTTCTCAATAATAGATGGACCAAAGTCCTAGCCGCCGAAGAATACGACCTTAGTGGCCCAGCCAAAAGCTACCCGAAGAGTAGATTGCTACCCCAGGTTGACGACAGGGCGCTCGAGCCCACGCCATTATCGCACAGGACGTCAGGTCAACCACAACTTGGTTCGGGTAAAGCGGCAACTCAAGCCGAACACCAGACCGCCCCACCTCGCTGTAAAGGCAAGACCAAAACAGCTCGGGATTGTGCACACGACCGTCACCAGGCCCCGGGTAGCAGAGCAGGGCACCCAAGAGCGACCTACGGATCGCGAGGACATACCTCGACACGCGACGACGACCACCTATCCTGACGTGCCAAACCTAGCCATGCCCGGGCCGAAAACCGCAAACGGACTCCATCAGAGGTACGTCACAGTGCCCAACATAGAGGCGTCGCGCACCCTATTTGCTTCACATACGAAGCAATGGAGCATCAATTCCCAGACGGGTTCGAACCTATGAATATTGAATCATACGGTGGAACAACATACCCCACAGTATGGATCCAGGACTTCCTCCTCTATATCCACATGGCCCATGGGGACGACCTTCATGCCATCAAATACCTACCACTAAAACTCAAAGGACCAGCTCGGTACTGGTTAAACAGTCTGCCCGAAAATTCTATTGGCAGCTGGGAAGATTTGGAGGACGCCTTTCGCGAAACCTTCCAAGGAACATATGTCCGGCCACCGGACGCCGATGACTTAGGTCACATTGTCTAGCAGCCCGGAGAGTCAGCCAGGCAGCCCTAGACTAGGTTCTTAGTTAAAAAGAACCAAATCGTCGACTGTACGGACGCGGAGGCCCTTGCGGCCTTTAAACACAGCGTCCGAGATGTATGGCTTGCACGCCACCTCGGTCAAGAAAGACATAGATCCATGACAACCCTTACCGCTCTAATGACCCGCTTTTGCGCGGGAGAAGACAGCTGGCTCGCTCGTAGAAGCAATAGCGCCAGCGACCCGAGCACTTCCAAAATTCGAGACGGCAACGGCAAGCCACGACAAAGTAAACACAACAGTCGCAATGATAATGAAAGATCACACGACACAACGGTCAACGCCGGATTCAGCAATCCTAAGCCTGGTCAACGAAAAAAGGCATTCAAGGCGAACAAAGACAGACCATCCAACCCAGACAGGGTACTGGACTGACCCTACCAGATTCACGACCACCCCAATAAACCAGCTAACCATACCAACAGAAACTGTTGGGTCCTCAAGCAGGACGGCAAGCTCAACGCCGAACACAAGGGAAGGGGGCCGCTAGGCAATAGGGACGACGAAACGGTTCACCAGCCAAGTGCCGAAGGCCAGAAGCAATTTCCCCTGAAGATTGATCAAATCCGGAGCAGAAATAGCAATTTGGCTTCCGTTGCCCATCTCATATACCCGTTAAAACTATACCGCGCATACATAACTACACGCTTAAGCTACCATGGGCATTGGCGGAAGCATAATACGGACAAGTCTGCAAGCACTCCGGTAACATTTTTAATCTACTTTCCCTTTTTCTTTCTTTCTTCATTACCTCTTAAAAACAGGTGGGCAAAGGAGAAACATCTAAAACCGACTCTATCGGAGTTCGGATCCGTACACTCACCTACGGGGCTACTTCCTTCAAGGATTCCGCTCGCCGAGGACAGGCAGCGCAGACGTGCGACAGAAGGTCCAAAATAACTTTTTGTAGACCGCACTCTTTTTCAAGCCTGTAACATGCCTTTTTCCTTTGCCTTCGACCGAGGGCATATCAAATAGCCGGGGTCGTGGCCTTTATATATATCAAGTAATCTTTGGCATATTGCTCAGGTCCCAGTTCACATTACCAGTATTATTTATCCGCATCTTTCCGCAATTGAACACACCTCCTATGGTTGTTTCACAGATATACCCCGGCTTAAACTTGCCAGGGGCTCGGTACGGGAACAATTGAGTTGCCAACAAAGTCCGAACAGCTTTTGTAGCGTACTTCGGCGTCGCGAGTTTGGCCTTATATGCATCAGCTCCGAATCATGTCTTGGGTCAATAGTTGGGTTGCCCGGCTCCTGTGCTTGCTATCCTACATTTCGCTCTATTAGCTAGGGTAGTAAAGGGAGAACTACTGCGATTGTGCTTCCGGTTCACCTGGCTCAGCACCTCAGTAGAGAAAGCCGAAAACCGACTGTCATGATGCAGCGAGAGCTGGTCAACCACTCGATGACTTATCGGAATCTCTAGCGATTCCTCCGTTTCACACGAAGGACCTCTTTTCGGTCAAATATGTACACGCATCGTATGAATATGCCGCATACATACCAGGGGCTATGTCATAGACCCACCATAAAACTCCTATGGCTAAGTGAAAGTGTTAACGCCCTATAGTCTGGTTGCCTGGTTCGCCGCATTGACACCTCCTTCACGGACCAAGACATTGTGTCAAGAGTGATCAAATGCTTTTCCGAACACCCCCATACTTCCCATGAGGGGGCTGAAGCCGACGACTGGAAAACTTTCAGATTATATTAAAACGGCCGCACAGGAGGAACACAAACTTTCAAGCAACATATAAAAACAGATTAACTATAAAATTGTCTCCTACAATTCTCATAGACCTCACTCGAACATTATGTCTTTCGAGCACTGACCCTCTATCAAGCGGGCAGCCACTAGGACGTTTTCAAAATAATGCTTCGGTTCTTGGTGGTCCTTGCCCTTGGGTGGACTCTTCACTGCAACATCGATGGCCTTCATCTTCCCCCAGAATGTCTTGACTCGGGCAAGGGCCATCTGTGCACCCTCGATGCACACCGACCGCTTCACAGCGTCGATACGTGGCACCGCTTCAACAAGCCATTGCACCAAGCCGAAGTAACTATTTGGAACAGGCTTAGTTGGCCATAACCGGGTTATGACATTCTTCATGGCAGCGCCGGATATCCTATGAAGCTCGGCCCACTGGGACATCTGCTCATTTAGCAACAGGGGCGCTTCGAAGCGCTGAATTGCGACCAGAAAAGCTTCTCTATTGCATACCCCTCTCGCGCCTGGTAAAACTGCGCCGCATCGGAAGAACTCTTCGACAAGTCTAAAAACTCGTCCGGAGAACTCCATAATTGGTTAAGCTGAGCATAGTTCGGATCGCCGAACTTAGTCTGTAGCAAAAATGGCTCACCAGCCATAATCTCCCTAGCTTACCGGATCTCCTCACGGGCAGCTCTGGATTCAAACTGCCCTTCCCTCGCCTCTCGTAAGGCCTTGTCAACTTCAGCTGTTTTGGCTTCATTCTCCTTCTCAAGGAGTTTACAGTGGCTAGCAACATTTTTTAGTTCGAGCGCCATCGTGGATATCTTCTCCTCGTCTTAACGCTGAGCAGCTCGTTCGGCCTTTAAATCAGCCGATGCCTTTTCGGCAGCCACATTACTACACCGGGCTTTCTCCTTGGCCCGGGCCAGCTCCGCCCGAAGAATTTCAACGGCGTCAGCACCATCTGCAGCCATGCATATTACAGTATATAAATTTCAGCATTATGCTTATATCACAAACATGTATGTGAAGGGACTGCCCCGAACACATACCTTGTGATTCGTTAAGACGCAGATTGATTAACGCAATGTCATCCCCGACCATATCAAGCTTTCGTTGTAGCTCAGCAATTTCCATAGTCTGGGAAGTAGCCAGGGGGAATCAGCCTGTGTTCAAGTCAATCGGATTAGTCCTTGAATGTTTCTTCTTGATCCTTCGTTCACCTCCCATGGGAAGCCAACCTGAGTCTCAGGGGCTACTATCTATACACAGGTGTATTTTGCGAATAAAACACAATTGCACATATTACAGTACAAACCTCGAAGCCTCTTAGTAGGCTCGCAAAAGCCTCATCCAATCCGCTCTTCATGGACTGGACCTTTTCAACCACCGTTCCCATTAAGGTATGATGTTCTTCTGAGACGGACGCCTGCCGCAGCATGTTCTTCAAGATATCCGGCGCCTTTGGGTCTCCGGAGGCTGCCGTAAGAGTACGACCAGCCTTTGAAGGGATCCATTCGTTCATATCCGATTGTATATCAGACTGTCCGGGGCCTTCACTGTTGTCCCCTGGACCCTGGGCCACCGAAGTATTACCTTCGGGCAATGTCTTCATCATCCCTTGCACCACTTGTTGGTCGGGGTAGACCCTCCGCGACGACACCTCCAAGTCGTCTGCCCTATTGGACGGGGAATCCGGTGGGGGCGTCTCGCTTTCCATCATCTCTGGGAGAAGGTTCCCCGAGGAAAAGGATTGTTGAGGAAGACTGCGTGCTGACCTACAAAAACAAAGAATATACATTCCGGGCATTATAAGAAAGGAACGAGACATGTTTAAAACAACTTTGATTCACTTACAATTTGGCCTGAGGCTTGTCCTCGTCATGAGACTGCGCTTCGACATCCTCCAAGCCCGAGCCGGCCTCCTGAAGCATCTTGCCTTGCTTAGAAGGCTACTTCTCCCCATCTTCGGAGGCGGCCCTTCTCTTCCTAGGAGGAATGGAGATAGTGCCCCCCTTCACTTTTGTCTTCGGATAGGGGGACTTTGATTCCTCCAGACACAATGTTCGATGCACCCTTGGCATAGGGGCCATCTTTGGTCCTCTCACTCTCCACCTCGCCCTCCTTCACAGGCTTTTGGCATGGTGCCAGGGCCAGCATCCTTGTTAGAACAGGATTCGCTGGGCCCTCGGGCAGAGGGGCCGAACACATAATTAGCTCCGCCTTCTTTGTCCAGCCTTGGAAGAAGATAGATTGCTTAGTACCATATTACGGTATGCATAATTATAAAGTGTTCGGGAGCTAAGTGCTTACCGGGTATCCGGGCGGTTGTAGTTAAGGCCAGCATCTTCGGTGATGTTCGGCCAGTGTTTCCACTTCCCGAAAAATAACTTCCACATCCCTTTGTGTGTGGTGCCGAAGAAGTGTTGAAGGGTTTGTGGTCCTCCTGGATTAAACTCCCACATGCGGCGAGACCTGCGCTGGCACAACAGGATTCGGTGAACTAACATCACTTGGATCACGTTGACAAGATCGATGTCTCTCTCGAGGAGGGTTCAGATGCGGCTCTGTAAAGTCGCACTTCATCAACTGATCCCCAGTGCAGCCCCTTGTTGACCCATGATACAAACTGTAACGGTGGGCCAGGATGGAATATGGGTGCAGCTACCCACTTGGTGCTGCGGGGCTCTGTAATGTAAAACCACTCCCGATGCCAGTGATTGGAAGTTTCGGTAAAAGAACCATTCGGCCAAGGAGTGCTGGTGAATTGGCTGATCATAGCACCGCCGCACTCCACCTGTTCCCCGTCGACTACCTTCGGCTTCACACGGAAGGTCTTGAGCCATAAGCCGAAGTGTGGGGGGATTCGAAGGAAGGCCTCGCATGTAATGATAAACACCGAGATGTGGAGGATAGAGTCCGGGTCTAGGTCATGAAAATCTAGCCCATAATAAAACATTAGCCCCCGGACGAAGGGGTGAAGAGCAAACCCTAGCCCTCGGAGGAAGTGGGAGATGAATACAACCCTCTCGCCAGATCTGGGGGTCGGAATAACCTGTCCTTGAGTAGGAAGCCGGTGGTGCACCTCCATGGTCACATATCTGGCCGCCCGAAGCTTTGCGATATCCTCCTCCGTGACGGAGGAAGCCGCCCATCGGCCTTGGGAGCTGGGTCCAGACATGATGGGAGGCTTGAAACGATGAAGTCGAACCTTGGGTGCTAGAACTCGAGGTCGAGAAGGCTGAGGAAAGGTTTGGCATAAAAGACGGCCCTTGGTTCCTTTATAAAGGCAGCGGGTATTGAACGCCTCCTCCCGAGCCTAAGAACCTGCCTATTCCTAAGGAATCTTTCCCGAAGGATGGTTGGGTTACCCACGCTTGTATTGATGAAAATCCCGCAATTGGGGGACACGATCTCTGCTTCGACAAGACGTGTCAAGGACAACCACGCCCCGAAAAGTGGGACGACGGGACGGGAAACGGTCCGAAATAATGACTGAGAAGCATGACGTCACATTGCTAAAAGTTTCCAGCAGGTTGGATTCGTAGAATACTATACGCTCTATGACTGTATGTTACAGGTCCGGACACAATCAATTCGTCCGAAGACTATTTTGGAGTTCAGAAGGAGGAACCTGCCTTGCAATGCCGAAGAAAGCACTACGCGTCGGATACCTTGTCATTGAAGCCAGGTTCAGGGGCTACTAAGGGAGTCCTGGACTAAGGGGTCCTTAAGCATCCGACCTGTTAGCCATGGGCCGGACTGATGGGCTGTGAAGATACAAAGACCGAAGACTGCACCCGAGTCCGGATGGGACTCTCCTTGGCGTGGAAGGCAAGCTTGATGACCGGATATGTAGATTCCCTTCTTTGTAACCGACCTTGTGTAACCCTAGATCCTCCCGGTGTCTATATAAACCGGAGGACTTAGTCCGGATAGGACACTCATTATCATAGCCATACAAGCTAGACCTCTAGGGTTCAGCCATTACAATCTCGAGGTAGATCAACTCTTGTAATACTCATACTCATCAATATCAATCAAGCAGTACGTAGGGTATTACCTCCATAGAGAGGGCCCAAACCTGGGTAAACATCGTGTCCCTTGTCTCCTGTTACCATCGACCTTAGACGCACAGTTCGGGACCCCCTACCCGAGATCCGCCGGTTTTGACACCGACAGCACCCCCCGACAAGTTATGGGCATAATGGGCCAAAGGGAGGGACAAACCAGCCCACTAGGGGGTGGTGCGCCCCTCCACTTGTTTGGACAGCCCTAGGGAAGGAAAAGGGGGAGGGCTAGCCCCTCCTGCCTTTCCCTATCATGGGAGAAAGGAAAGGGAGGGGCACCACCCTCCCCTGCCTTTCCCCGCACTCCAAATAAGGAAAGAAGGGGGTGCGGCTTGGGAGGGACCCCAAGTAGGATTCCTCCTACTTGGGCGCTTCCTTTGGCTGCTCCTCCCTCACTCCCACCTATATATGTGTGGGAGGGGGCGCCTAGCACATACCGCACAATTGCCTAGCCGTGTGAGGCGCCTCCTCCACCGTTTACACCCCAGTCATATTTTTCATAGTGCTTAGGTGAAGCCCTGCGGAGATCACTTCATCATCACCGTCACCACGCCATCGTGTTGACGGAACTCATCTACTACGTCGACATCTTGCTGGATCAAGATGGCGAGGGACATCACCGAGCTGAAGGTGTGCAGAACGCGGAGGTGCTGTGCGTTCGGTACTTGATCGGTTGAAGCGCAAAACATCAACCGCGTTATGAAACGCTTCCGCTTACGGTCTACGAGGGTACGTAGACACACTCTCCCCCTCATTGCTATGCATCTCCATGGATAGATCATTGGGTGTGCGTAGAAAACTTTTGTTTTCCATGCAATGATTCCCAACAGTGGCATCATGAGCCAGATCTATGCGTAGATGATATGCACGATTAGAACACAAAGAGTTGTGGGCGGTGATAGTCATACTGCTTACCACCAATGTCTTATTTTGATTCGGCGGTATTTTGGGATGAAGCGGCCCAGACCAACCTTACATGTCCACGCACATGAGACCGGTTCCACCAACTGACATGCAACTAGTTTTGCATAAAGGTGGCTGGCGGGTGTCTGTTTCTCCTACTTCCGTGGAATCGAATTTGACTGCGGCCGGTCCTTGAAGAAGTTAAAACAGCAAACTTGACGAAACACCGTTGTAGTTTTTGCCGTAAGTAAGAACGGTTCTGGCTAGAAACCCGCACCAGCCACGTAAAACTTGCAACAACATAGTAGAGGACGTCTAACTTGTTTTTGCATGGTATGTTGTGATGTGATATGGTCAAGACATGATGTGATATACGTTATTGTATGAGATGATCATGTTTTGTAAGATATCTGGCAACCGGCAGGAGCCTTATGGTTGTCTCTTTATTGTATGAAATGCATACGCCATGTAATTGCTTTACTTTATCACTATGCGTTAGCCATAGTTGTAGAAGCAATAGTTGGTGAGACGACCATGATGCAACGATGGAGATCAAAGTGTCAATCCGGTGAAAATGGAGATCATGACGATGCTTTGAAGATGGAGATCAAAAGCACGAGATGATGATGGCCATATCATGTCACATATTTTGATTGCATGTGATGTTTATATTTTATGCATCTTATTTTGCTTAGTACGGCGGTAGCATTATAAGATGATCCCTTCACTAAATTTCAAGGTAAAAGCGTTCTCCCTGAGTATGCACCATTGCTACAGTTCGTTGTGTTGAGACACCATGTGATGATCGGGTGTGATAGACTCTACATTCACATACAATAGGTGCAAGATAGTTTTGCACATGCGAAATACTTGGGTTAAACTTGACGACCCTAGCATGTACAGACATGGCCTCGGAACACTGGAGACCGAAAGGTCGAACGCGAATCATATAGATATGATCAACATAGAGATGTTCACCATTGATGACTACCCCATCTCACGTGATGATCGACATGGGTTAGTTGATTTGGATCACGTGTCACTTAGATGACTTGAGGGATGTCTATTTAAGTGGGGGTTCTTTAGTAATTTGATTAATTGAACTTAGTTTATCATGGACTTAGTCTTAACAGTTTTTGCATATCTATGTTGTAGATCAATAGCTCGCGATGTAGCTCCCCTATATTTTTGATATGTTCCTAGAGAAAACTAAGTTGAAAGATGATAGTAGCAATAATGAAGACTGGTTCCATGATCTGAGGATTATCCTCATTGCTGCACAGAAGAATTATGTCCTTGATGCACCGCTAGGTGACATACCTATTGCAGGAGCAGATGCAGACGTTATGAACGTTTGACAAGCTCGATATGATGACTACTTTATAGTTTAGTGCGTCATGCTTTACGGCTTAAAATTGAGACTTCAAAATGTTTTGAATGCCACGGAGCATATGAGATGCTCCAAGAGCTGAAATTAGCATTTCAGACTCATGCCCGTGTTAGGAGGTATGAGACCTCTTACAAGTACTTTGCCTACAAGATGGAGGAGAATAGCTCAACTAGTGAGCATGTGCTCAGAATGTCTGGGGTACTACAATCACTTGAATCAAGTGGGAGTTAATCTTCCAGATAAGATAGTGATGACAAAATTCTCTAGTCACTATCACCAAGCTACTATAACTTTGTGATGAACTATAATATGCAAGGGATGATGAAAATGATTCCCGAGCTCTTCACAATGTTGAAATCGGCAAAGGTAGAAATCAAGAAAGAGCATCAAGTGTGGATGATTAACAAGACCACTAGTTTCAAGAAAAAGGGCAAGGGAAAGATAGGGAACTTCAAGAAGAATGAAAAGCAAGCTGCCGCTCCCATGAAGAAGCCCAAAGCTGGACCCAAGCCTGAAACTGAGTGCCTCTACTGCAAAGGAAATGATCACTGGAAGCGGAACTGCCCCAAATACTTGGCGGATAAGAAGGATGGCAAAGTGAACAAAGGTATATTTGATATACATGTTATTGCTGTGTACTTTACTAGTGTTCATAGCAACCCTTGGGTATTTGATACCGGTTTAGTTGCTAAGATTAGTAACTCAAAAACAGGAGTTGCAGAATAAATAGAGACTAGTTAAGTGCAAGGTGACGATGTGTGTTGGAAGTGATTCCAAGGTTGATACGATCACCATCGCACACTCCCTCTACCTTCGGGATCAGTGTTGAACCTAATTAAATGTTATTTGATGTTTGCGTTGAGCAGGAATATGATTTGATCATGTTTACTTCAATACGGTTATTCATTTAAGTTAGAGAATAATTGTTGTTCTGTTTACATGAATAAAACCTTCTATGGTCATACACCCAATGTAAATGGTTTATCGAATCTCGGTCGTAGTGATACACATATTCATAATATTGATGCCAAAAGATGCAAAGTTGATAATGATAGTGCAACATACTTGTGGCACTACCGTTTAGGTCATATTGGTGTAAAGCGCATGAAGAAACTCCATACAGATGGACTTTTGGAATCACTTGATTATGAATCATTAGATACTTGTGAACCATGCCTCATGGGCAAGATGACTAAAACTTCGTTCTCCGGAACAATGGGCGAGCTAATGACTTATTGGAAATAATACATACCGATGTATGTGGTCCGATGAGGATTGACGCACGCGGCGGGTATCATTATTTTCTGACCTTCACAGATGATTTGAGTAGGTATGGGTATATCTACTTAATGAAACACAAGTCTGAAACATTTGAAAAGCTCAAAGAATTTCAGAGTGGAGTGGAGAATCATCGTAACAAGAAAATAAAGTTTCTACGATCTAACCGCGGAGGCGAATATTTGAGTTACGAGTTTGGCCTTCATTTATATAATGTGGAATTGTTTCACAACTCACACCACCTGGAACACCACAGTGTAATGGTGTGTCCAATCGTCGTAATCGCACTTTATTAGATATGGTGCGATCTATGATGTCTCTTACCGATTTACCACTATCGTTTTGGGGTTATGCATTAGAGACAACCGCATTCACGTTAAATAGGGCATCATCTAAATCCGTTGAGACGACACCATATGAAATGTGGTTTGGCAAGAAACCTAAGCTGTCATTTCTTAAAGTTTGGGGTTGCGACACTTATGTCAAAAGGCTTCAGCCTAATAAGCTCGAACCCAAATCAGAGAAGTGCGTCTTCATAGAATACCCGAAGGAAACAATTGGGTACACTTTCTACCACAGATCCGAAGGCAAGATCTTTGTTGTCAAGAATGGAACCTTTCTAGAGAAGGAGTTTCTCTTGAAAAAAGTAAGTGGGAGGAAAGTAGAACTTGATGAGGTAATTGTACCTTCTCTCAATTTGGAAAGTAGCACATCAGAGAAATCCATTCCCGTGATGCCTACACCAACTAGAGAGGAAGCTAATGATGATGACCATGAAACTTTAGATCAAGTTACTACTGAACCTTGTAGGTCAACCAGAGCATGATCCACACCAGAGTGGTACAGTAATCCTGTTCTGAATTTCATGTTACTAGACCAAGGCGAACCTATGAACTATGAAGAAGCTATGATGAGCCCAAATTCCGATAAATGGCTTGAGGCCATGAAATCTTAGATAGGATCCATGTATGAGAACAAAGTATGGACTTTATGGACTTGCCCGATGATCGGCAAGCCATTGAGAATAAATGGATCTTCAAGAAGAAGACAAACGCTGATGGTAATGTCACCATCTACAAAGCTCGACCTGTTATGAAAGGTTTTCAAAAAGTTCAAGGAGTTGACTACGATGAGACCTTCTCACCCGGAGCGATGCTTAAGTGAGTCCGAATCATGTTAGCAATTGCCGCATTTTATAATTATGAAATCTGGAAAATGGATGTCAAAACTACATTCCTTAATGGATTTCTTAAAGAAGAGTTGTATATGATGCAACCAGAAGGTTTTGTCGATCCTAAAGGTGCTAACAAAGTGTGCAAACTCTAGCGATCCATCTATGGACTGGTGCAAGCATCTCGGAGTTGGAATATACGCTTTGATGTGGTGATCAAAGCATACGGTTTTCTACAGACTTATGGTGAAGCCTGTATTTACAAGAAAGTGAGTGGGAGCTCTGTAGGATTTCTGATATTATATGTGGATGAAATATTGTTGATCGGGAATGATATAGATTTTCTGGATAGCATAAAATTATACTTGAATAAGAATTTTTTAGTGAAAGACCTCGGTGAAGCTGCTTATATATTGGGCATCAAGATATATAGAGTTAGATCAAGACGCTTGATGTTTGCTTGAACTACGTCGGTACTTCCCCAAAGAGGAAGGGATGATGCAACACAACAACGGTAGGTATTTCCCTCAGTGATGAGACCAAGGTTATCAAACCAGTAGGAGAACCAAGCAACACTACGTATACATCACCTGCACACAAATAACAAATACTCGCAACCCGACACGTTAAAGGGGTTGTCAATCCCTTTCGGGTAACGGCGCCAAAAATTGGCAAGTGACGTGAGAGAGTTGTAATAAATTGATAGATAGATTGCCAAATAAAGTAAAGTGTAGCAAGGTATTTTTGTATTTTTGGTTTAATAGGTCTGAAAATAAAAGCAAATAAAAATAGATCGCAAAGGCAAATATAATAAAGAAGAGACCCGGGGGCTGTAGGTTTCACTAGTGGCTTCTCTCGAGAAAAATAGAAAACGATGGGTAAACGAATTACTGTTGGGCAATTGATAGAACTTCAAATAATCATGACGATATCTAGGCAATGATCATTATATAGGCATCACGTCCAAGATTAGTAGACCGACTCCTGCCTGCATCTACTACTATTACTCCACACATCGACCGCTATCCAGCATGCATCTAGTGTATTAAGTTCATGGAGAAACAGAGTAATGCAATAAGAACGATGACATGATGTAGACAAGATCTATTTATGTAGAAATAGACCCCATCTTGTTATCCTTAATAGCAACGATACATACGTGTCGGTTCCCCTTCTGTCACTGGGATCAAGCACCGTAAGATCGAATCCATCACAAAGCACCTCTTCCCATTGCAAGATAAATAGATCAAGTTGGCCAAATGATACATCTCTAACATATCTATAATTTATGAATTATACATGCTGTTATATTATCATTCTTGGATATTCTACAATCATTTTATATCAACTTTATATCATTTTTTGGGACTAACCTATTGACCCAGTGCCAAGTGCTAGTTGCTGTTTTTGCTTGTTTTATACATCGCAGGAAATCAATATCAAACGGAGTCCAAACACCGTGAAATTTTTTGTGGATTCTTATGGACCAGAAGACATCCAGTGGGCCAGAGAAGCACCTGGGGGTGCCCTGAGGGGGGCACAACTCACAAGGGTGCGCCTGGGGGCCCAGGCGCACCCAGGTGGGTTGTGCCCACCTCGGTGGCCTCCTACACCCCCTCCTTGCCCTATAAATTGCCAAATATTCCAAAAACCCTCGTGGAGACCCTAGATCAGAAGTTCCGCCCCCGCAAGGCTCTGTAGCCATGAGAGACCAATCTAGACCCCGTTCCAGCACCCTGTGCTACCTCTTGAGCACTGCATTGGTTTTCCCCGAAGAGGAAGGGATGATGCAGCAAAGTAGCGTAAGTATTTCCCTCAGTTTTTGAGAATCAAGGTATCAATCCAGTAGGAGGCTATGCGCGAGTCCCTTGTACCTGCACAAAACAAATAAATCCTCGCAACCAACGCGAATAGGGGTTGTCAATCCCTACACGGCCACTTACGAGAGTGAGATCTGATAGATATGATAAGATAATATTTTTGGTATTTTTGTGATAAAGATGCAAAGTAAAATAAAGGCAAAGTAAAGAAGCAAAGGAAATAACTAAGTAGTAGGAGATTGATATGATAAAGATAGACCCGGGGGCCATAGGTTTCACTAGTGGTTTCTCTCGAGAGCATAAGTATTCTACGGTGGGTGAACAAATTACTGTTGAGCAATTGACAGAGTTGAGCATAGTTATGAGAATATCTAGGTATGATCATGTATATAGGCATCACGTCCGAGACAAGTAGACCAACTCCTGCCTGCATCTACTACTATTACTCCACTCATCGACCGCTATCCAGCATGCATCTAGAGTATTAAGTTAAAAACAGAGTAACTCCTTAAGCAAGATGACATTATGTAGAGGGATAAACTCATGCAATATGATGAAAACCCCATCTTTGTTATCCTCGATGGCAATAATACAATACGTGCCTTGCTGCCCCTACTGTCACTGGGAAAGGACACCACAAGATTGAACCCAAAGCTAAGCACTTCTCCCATTGCAAGAAAGATCAATCTAGTAGGCCAAACCAAACTGATAATTTGAAGAGACTTGCAAAGATAACCAATCATACATAAAAGAATTCAGAGAAGATTAAAATATTGTTCATAGATAGACTTGATCATAAACCCACAATTCACCGGTCTCAACAAACACACCGCAAAAAGAAGATTACATCGAATAGTTCTCCACAAGAGAGGGGGAGAACATTGTATTAAGATCCAAAAAGAGAGAAGAAGCCATCTAGCTAATAACTATGGACCCGTAGGTCTGAGGTAAACTACTCACACTTCATCAGAGGGGCTATGGTGTTGATGTAGAAGCCCTTTGTGATCGATGCCCCCTCCGGTTAAGCTCCGGAACAGGCCCCAAGATGGGATCTCGTGGATACAGAAAGTTGCGGCGGTGGAATTAGGTTTTTGGCTCCGTCTCTGATCGTTTGGGGGTACGTAGGTATATATAGGAGGACAGAGTACGTCAGTGGAGCAACAGGGGGCCCACGAGGGTGGAGGGCGCGCCCCCTACCTCGTGGCCTCCTCTTTTGTGTCTTGACGTAGGGTCCAAGTCGCCTGGGTCTTGTTCGTTGAGAAAATCACGTTCCCAAAGGTTTTATTCCGTTTGGACTCCGTTTGATATTCCTTTTCTTCGAAACCCTAAAACAGACAAAAAACAGCAATTCTGGGCTGGGCCTCCGGTTAATAGGTTAGTCCCAAAAATAATGTAAAAGTGGAAAATAAAGCCCAATAATGTCCAAAACAGTAGATAATATAGCATGGAGCAATCAAAAATTATAGATACGTTGGAGACGTATCAAGCATACCCAAGCTTAATTCCTGCTCGTCCTCGAGTAGGTAAATGATAAAAACAGAATTTTTGATGCGGAGTGCTACTTGGCATAATTTTAATGTAATTCTTCTTAATTGTGGTATGAATATTCAGATCCGAAAGATTCAAGACAAAAGTTTAATATTGACATAAAAATAATAATACTTCAAGCATACTAACAAAGCAATTATGTCTTCTCAAAATAGCATGGCCAAAGAAAGTTATCCCTACAAAATCATATAGTCTGGCTATGCTCCATCTTCACCACACAAAATATTTAAATCATGTGCAACCCCGATGACAAGCCAAGAAATTGTTTCATACTTTTGGTGTTCTCTAACTTTTTCAATCTTCACGCAATACATGAGCATGAGCCATGGACATAGCACTTATAGGTGGAATAGAATGGTGGTTGTGGAGAAGACAAAAAGGGAGAAGATAGTCTCACATCAACTAGGCGTATCAACGGGCTATGGAGATGCCCATCAATAGGTATCAATGTGAGTGAGTAGGGATTGCCATGCAACGGATGCACTAGAGCTATAAGTATATGAAAGCTCAACAAAAGAAACTAAGTGGGTGTGCATCCAACTTGCTTGCTCATGAAGACCAAGGGCATTTTGAGGAAGCCCATCATTGGAATATACAAGCCAAGTTCTATAATGAAAAAATCCCACTAGTATATGAAAGTGATAACATAGGGGACTCTCTATCATGAATATCATGGTGCTACTTTGAAGCACAAGTGTGGTAAAAGGATAGTAACATTGTCCCTTCTCTCTTTTTCTCTCATTTTTTATTTGGGCCTTTTCTCTTTTTTTATGGCCTCTTTTTTTTGTCCGGAGTCTCATCCCGACTTGTGGGGGAATCATAGTCTCCATCATCCTTTCCTCACTGGGAAAATGCTCTAATAATGATGATCATCATGTTGGGAATGTATTAATTTCAAAATTTTGCTACGCACACGCAAGATCATGGTGATTTATAGCAACGAGAGGGGAGAGTGTAGTCTACGTACCCTCATAGACCGACAGCGGAAGCGTTATGACAACGCGGTTGATGTAGTCGTACGTCTTCACGGCCCGACCGATCAAGCACCGAAACTACGGCACCTCCGAGTTCTAGCACACGTTCAGCTTGATGACGATCCCTAGACTCCGATCCAGCAAAGTGTCGGGGAAGAGTTCCGTCAGCACGACGGTGTGGTGACGATCTTGATGTTCTACTGTCGCAGGGCTTCGCCTAAGCACCGCTACAATATTATCAAGGACTATGGTGGAAGGGGGCACTGCACACGGCTAAGAGAATGATCTTGAAGATCAATTTGTGTGTCTATGGGGTTCCCCCTGCCCCCGTATATAAAGGAGTGGAGGAGGGGAGGGTCGGCCCTCTCTATGGCGCGCCCTAGGGGAGTCCTACTCCCACCGGGAGTAGGATTCCCCCTTTCCTAGTCAAACTAGGAGTCCTTCCATGTAGTAGGAGTAGGAGACAAGGAAGGGGAAGAGGGAAGAGAAGGAAGGAGGGGGCGCCGCCCCTCCCCCTAGTCCAATTCGGACTAGTCAATGGGGGGGGGGCGTGCCTCTCCCTCTCCCCTAAAGCCCAATAAGGCCCATATACTTCTTCCCCCGTATTCCCGTAACTCCCCGGTACTCCGAAAAATACCCGAACCACTCGGAACCTTTCCGATGTCCGAATATAGTCATCCAATATATCGATCTTTACGTCTCGACCATTTCGAGACTCCTCGTCATGTCCCCGATCTCATCCGGGACTCCGAACTCCTTCGGTACATCAAAAATTATAAACTCATAATATAACTATCATCGAAACCTTAAGCGTGCGGACCCTACGGGTTCGAGAACAATGTAGACATGACCGAGACACGTCTCCGGTCAATAACCAATAGCGGAACCTGGATGCTCATATTGGCTCCTACATATTCTACGAAGATCTTTATCGGTCAGACCACAAAACAACATACGTTGTTCCCTTTGTCATAGGTATGTTACTTGCCCGAGATTCGATCATCGGTATCTCAATACCTGGTTCAATCTCATTACCGAAAAGTCTCTTTACTCGTTTCGTAATACATCATCTCGCAACTAACTCATTAGTTGCAATGCTTGCAAGGCTTATGTGATGTGCATTACTGAGAGGGCCCAGAGATACCTCTCCGACAATCGGAGTAACAAATCCTAATCTCGAAATACGCCAACCCAACATGTACCTTTGGAGACACCTGTAGAGCTCCTTTATAATCACCCAGTTACGTTCTGACGTTTGGTAGCACACAAAGTGTTCCTCCGGTAAACGGGAGTTGCATAATCTCATAGTTATAGGAACATGTATAAGTCATGAAGAAAGCAATAGCAACATACTAAACGACCGGGTGCTAAGCTAATGGAATGGGTCATGTCAATCACATCATTCTCCTAATGATGTGATCCTGTTAATCAAATGACAACATATGTCTATGGTTAGGAAACATAACCATCTTCGATCAACGAGATAGTCAAGTAGAGGCATACTAGCGACGTTTAGTTTGTCTATGTATTCACACAAGTATTATGTTTCCAGTTAATACAATTCTAGCATGAATAATGAACATTTATCATGAAATAAGGAAATAAATAATAACTTTATTATTGCCTCTAGGGCATATTTCCTTCAGTCTCCCACTTGCACTAGAGTCAATAATCTAGTTCACATCGCCATGCGATCTAACATCAATAGTTCACATCTTTATGTGGTTAAAACCCATAGTTCACATCGATATGTGACCAACACCCAAAGGGTTTACTAGAGTCAGTAATCTAGTTCACATCGCTATGTGATTAACACCCAAAGAGTACTAAGGTGTGATCATGTTTTGCTTGTGAGATAATTTTAGTCAACGGGTCTGTTATATTCAGATCCGTAAGTATTTTGCAAATATCTATGTCAACAATCCTCTGCACGGAGCTAGTCTAGCTAATTGCTCCCACTTTCAATGTATATCTAGATCGAGACTTAGAGTCATCCAGATCGGTGTCAAAAATTTGCATCGACGTAACCCTTTACGACGAACCTTTTGTCACCTCCATAATCGAGAAACATATCCTTATTCCACTAAGGATAATTTTTGACCAATGTCCAGTGATCTACTCCTAGATCACTATTGTACTCCCTTGCCAAACTCAGGGCAGGGTATACAATAGGTCTGGTACACAACATGGCATACTTTGTAGAACCTATAGCTGAGGCATAGGGAATGACTTTCATTCTCTCTCTATCTTCTGCCGTGGTCGGGTTTTGAGTCTTACTCAACTTCACACCTTTGTAACACAGCCACGAACTCCTTCTTTGACTGTTCCATTTTGAACTACTTCAAAAACTTGTCAAGGTATGTACTCATTGAAAAAACTTATCAAGCGTCTTGATCTATCTCTATAGATCTTGATGCTCAATATGTAAGCAGCTTCACCAAGGTCTTTCGTTGAAAAAACTCCTTTCAAACATTCCTTTATGCTTTGCAGAATAATTCTACATTATCTCCGATCAACAATATGTCATTCACATATACTTATCAGGAATGCTGTAGTGCTCCCACTCACTTTCTTGTAAATACAGGCTTCATCGCAAGTCTGTATAAAACTATATGCTTTGATCAACTTATCAAAGCATATATTCCAACTCCGAGATGCTTGCACCAGTCCATAGATGGATCGCTGGAGCTTGCATATTTAGTTAACACCTTTAGGATCGACAAAACCTTCTAGTTGCATCGTATACAACTCTTCTTTAATAAATCCATTAAGGAATGCAGTTTTGTTTATCCATTTGCCAGATTTCATAAAATGCGGCAATTGCTAACATGATTCGGACAGACTTAAGCATAGATACGAGTGAGAAACTCTCATCGTAGTCAACACCTTGAACTTGTCGAAAACCTTTTGCGACAATTCTAGCTTTGTAGATAGTAACACTACTATCAGCGTCCGTCTTCCTTTTGAAGATCCATTTATTTTCTATGGCTTGCCGATCATCGGGCAAATCCATCAAAGTCAATACTTTGTTCTCATACATGGATCATATCTCAGATTTCATGGCCTCAAACCATTTCGCGGAATCTGGGCTCATCATCGCTTCCTCATAGTTCGCAAGTTCGTCATGGTCTAGTAACATGACTTCCAGAACAGGATTACCGTACCACTCTGGTGCGGATCTCACTCTGGTTTACCTACGAGATTCGGTAGTAACTTGATCTGAAGTTAGATGATCATCATCATTAGCTTCCTCACTAATTGGTGTAGTAGTCACAAGAACAGATTTCTGTGATGAACTACTTTCCAATAAGGGAGAAGGTATAATTACCTTATCAAGTTTTCTACTTTCCTCCCACTCACTTCTTTCGAGAGAAACTCCTTCTCTGGAAAGGATCCATTCTTAGCAACGAATATCGTGCCTTCGGATCTGTGATAGAAGGTGTACCCAACATTTTCTTTTGGGTATCCTATGAAGACGCACTTCTCCGATTTGGGTTTGAGCTTATCAGGATGAAATTTTTTCATATAAGCATCACAACCCCAAACTTTAAGAAATGACAACTTTGGTTTCTTGCCAAACCACAGTTCATACGGTGCCGTCTCAACGGATTTAGATGGTGCCCTTTTTAACGTGAATGCAGCTGTCTCTAATGCATAACCCCAAAACTATAGTGGTAAATCGGTAAGAAACATCATAGATTGCACTATATCCAATAAAGTACGGTTATGACGTTCGGACACACCATTATGCTGTGGTGTTCCAGGTGGCATGAATTTGTGAAACTATTCCACATTGTTTTAATTGAAGACCAAACTCGTAACTCAAATATTCGTCTCCACGATCAGACCGTGGAAACCTTAGCTTCTTGTCATGATGATTTTCCACTTCACTCTGAAATTCTTTGAACTGTTCAAATGTTTCAGAGTTATGTTTCATCAAGTAGATATACCCATATCTACTTAAATCATCCGTGAAGGTCAGAAAATAATGATACCCGCCGCGAGCCTCAACACTCATCGGATCGCATACATCAGTATGTTTTATTTCCAATAAGTCAGTTGCTCACTCCATTGTTCCGGAGAACGGTGTTTTAGTCATCTTGCCCATGAGGCATGGTTCGCAAGCATCAAGTGATTCATAATCAAGTGATTCCAAAAACCCATCAGCATGGAGTTTCTTCATGCGCTTTACACCAATATGACCTAAACGGCAGTGCCACAAATAAGTTGCACTATCATTATTAACTTTGCATCTTTTGGTTTCAATATTATGATTATGTGTATCACTACGATCGAGATCCAATGAACCATTTTCATTGGGTGTGTAACCATATAAGGTTTTATTCATGTAAACAGAACAACAATTTATTCTCTTACTTAAATGAATAACCGTATTGCAATAAACATGATCAAATCACATTTATGCTCAACGCAAACACCAAATAACACTTATTTAGGTTCAACACTAATCCCGAAAGTATAGGGAGTGTGCGATGATGATCATATCAATTTTGGAACTACTTCAAACACACATCGTCACCTTACCCTTAACTAGTCTCTGTTCATTCTGTAACTCCCAATTCAAGTTACTAATCTTAGCAACTGAACTAGTACCAAATACTGAGGGGTTGCTATGAACACTAGTAAAGTACACATCAATAACATGTATATCAAATATACCTTTGTTTACTTTGCCATCCTTTCTTATCCGCCAAATACTTGGGTAGTTCCGCTTCCAGTGACCAGTCCCTTTGCAGTAGAAGCACTTAGTCTCAGGCTTAGGACCAGACTTGGGCTTCTTCACTTGAGTAGCAACTTGCTTGCTGTTCTTCTTGAAGTTCCCCTTTTTTTCCTTTTGCCCTTTTCTTGAAACTAGTGATCTTGTCAACCATCAACACTTGATGCTCTTTCTTGATTTCTACCTTCATCGATTTCATCATCATGAAAAGCTCGGGAGTCGTTTTCGTCATCCCTTGCATACTATAGTTCATCACGAAGTTCTACTAACTTGGTGATGGTGACTAGAGAATTCTGTCAATCACTATCTTATCTGGAAGATTAACTCCCACTTGATTCAAGCGATTGTAGTACCCAGACAATCTGAGCACATGCTCACTAGTTGAGCGATTCTCCTCCATCTTTTAGCTATAGAACTTGTCGGAGACTTCATATCTCTCAACTCAGGTACTTGCTTGAAATATTAACTTCAACTCCTGGAACATCTCATATGGTCCATGACGTTCAAAACGTCTTTGAAGTACCGATTCTAAGCCGTTAAGCATGGTGCACTAAACTATCAAGTAGTCATCATATTTAGCTAGCCAAATGTTCATAACGTCTGCATCTGCTCCTGCAATAGGTCTGTCACCTAGCGGTGCATGAAGGACATAATTCTTCTGTGCAGCAATGAGAATAAACCTCAGATCACGGATCCAATCTGCATCATTGCTACTAACATCTTTCAACACAATTTTCTCTAGGAACATATCAAAATAAACACAGGGAAGAAACAACACGAGCTATTGATCTACAACATGATTTGCAAAATACTACCAGGACTAAGTTCATGATAAATTTAAGTTCATCTAATCATATTACTTAAGAACTCCCACTTAGACAGACATCTCTCTAGTCATCTAAGTGATCACGTGATCCAAATCATCTAAACCATGTCCGATCATCACGTGAGATGGAGTAGTTTTCAATGGTGAACATCACTATGTTGATCATATCTACTATATGATTCACGTTCGACCTTTCGGTCTCCGTGTTCCGAGGCCATATCTGTATATGCTAGGCTCGTCAAGTTTAACCTGAGTATTCCGCGTGTGCAACTGTTTTGCACCCGTTGTTTTTAAACGTAGAGCCTATCACACCCGATCATCACGTGGTGTCTCAGCACGAAGAACTTTCGCAATGGTGCATACTCAGGGAGAATACTTCTTGATAATTAGTGAGGGATCATCTTAAAATGCTACCGTCAATCAAAGCAAGATAAGATGCATAAAAGATAAACATCACATGCAATCAATATAAGTGATATGATATGGCCATCATCATCTTGTGCTTGTGATCTCCATCTTCGAAGCACCGTCATGATCACCAACGTCACCGGCGCGACACCTTGATCACCATCGTAGCATCGTTGTCGTCTCGCCAATCTTATGCTTCCACGACTATCGCTACCGCTTAGTGATAAAGTAAAACATTACAGCGCAATTGCATTGCATACAATAAAGCAACAACCATATGGCTCCTGCCAGTTGCCGATAACTCGGTTACAAAACATGATCATCTCATACAATAAAATTTAGCATCATATCTTGACCATATCACATCACAACATGCCCTGCAAAAACAAGTTATACGTCCTCTACTTTGTTGTTGCAAGTTTTACGTGGCTGCTACGGGCTTAAGCAAGAACCAATCTTACCTACGCATCAAAACCACAATGATAGTTTGTCAAGTTGGTGCTGTTTTAACCTTCGCAAGGACCGGGCGTAGCCACACTTGGTTCAACTAAAGTTGGAGAAACTGACACCCGCCAGCCACCTGTGTGCAAAGCACGTCGGTAGAACCAGTCTCGCGTAAGCGTACGCGTAATGTCGGTCCGGGCCGCTTCATCCAACAATACCGCCGAACCAAAGTATGACATGCTGGTAAGCAGTATGACTTATATCGCCCACAACTCACTTGTGTTCTACTCGTGCATGTAACATCAACACATAAAACCTAGGCTCGGATGCCACTGTTGGGGAACGTAGTAATTTCAAAATTTTCCTACGCACACGCAAGATCATGGTGATGTATAGCAACGAGAGGGGAGAGTGTAGTCTACGTACCCTCATAGACCGACAGCGGAAGCGTTATGACAACGCGGTTGATGTAGTCGTATGTCTTCACGGCCCGACCGATCAAGCACCAAAACTACGGCACCTCCGAGTTCTATCACACGTTCAGCTCGATGACGATCCCTGGACTCCGATCCAGCAAAGTGTCGGGGAGGAGTTCCGTCAGCACGACGGTGTGATGACGATCTTGATGTTCTACTGTCGCAGGGCTTCGCCTAAGCACCGCTACAATATTATTGAGGACTATGGTGGAAGGGGGCACCGCACACGGCTAAGAGAACGATCTTGAAGATCAACTTGTGTGCCTATGGGGTGCCCCCTGCCCCCGTATATAAAGGAGTGGAGGAGGGGAGGGTCGGCCCTCTCTATGGCGCTCCCTAGGGGAGTCCTACTCCCACCGGGAGTAGGATTGCCCTTTTCCTAGTCCAACTAGGAGTCCTTCCATGTAGTAGGAGTAGGAGACAAGGAAGGGGAAGAGGGAAGAGAAGGAAGGAGGGGCGCCGCCCCTCCCCCTAGTCCAGTTCGGACTAGTCAATGGGGGGGGGGGCGGCCTGCCTCTCCCTCTCCCCTAAAGCCCAATAAGGCCCATATACTTCTTCCCCCGTATTCCCGTAACTCCCCGGTACTCCGAAAAATATCCGAACCACTTGGAACCTTTCCGATGTCCGAATATAGTCATCCAATATATCGATCTTTATGTCTCGACCATTTCAAGACTCCTCGTCATGTCCCCGATCTCATCCGGGACTCCGAACTCCTTCGGTACATCAAAACTTATAAACTCATAATATAACTGTCATCGAAACCTTAAGCGTGCGGACCCTACGGGTTTGAGAACAATGTAGACATGACCGAGACACGTCTCCGGTCAATAACCAATAGCGGAACCTGGATGCTCATATTGGCTCCTACATATTCTACGAAGATCTTTATTGGTCAGACCGCATAACAACATACGTTGTTCCCTTTGTCATCGGTATGTTACTTGCCCGAGATTCGATCATCGGTATCTCAATACCTAGTTCAATCTCGTTACCGGCAAGTCTCTTTACTCGTTTCATAATACATCATCTCACAACTAACTCATTAGTTGCAATGCTTGCAAGGCTTATGTGATGTGCATTACCGAGAGGGCCCAGAGATACCTCTCCGACAATCGGAGTAACAAATACTAATCTTGAAATACGCCAACCCAACATGTACCTTTGGAGACACCTGTAGAGCTCCTTTATAATCACCGAGTTACGTTGTGACGTTTGGTAGCACACAAAGTGTTCCTCCGGTAAACGGGAGTTGCATAATCTCATAGTCATAGGAACATGTATAAGTCATGAAGAAAGCAATAGCAACATACTAAACGATCGGGTGCTAAGCTAATGGAATGGGTCATGTCAATCACATCATTCTCCTAATGATGTGATCCCGTTAATCAAATGACAACATATGTCTATGGTTAGGAAACATAACCATCTTCGATCAACGAGCTAGTCAAGTAGAGGCATACTAGTGACGTTTAGTTTGTCTATGTATTCACACAAGTATTATGTTTCTGGTTAATACAATTCTAGCATGAATAATAAACATTTATCATGAAATAAGGAAATAAATAATAACTTTATTATTGCCTCTAGGGCATATTTCCTTCACATCACACTTTTATTTTTCTTACAACTCAACAATTACAACTCGATACTTAGAACAAAATATGACTCTATATGAATGCCTACGGCGGTGTACCGGGATATGCAATGAGTCAAGAGTGACACGTATGAAAGAATTATGAATGGTGGCTTTGCCACAAATACGATGTCAACTACATGATCATGCTAAGCAATATGACAATGATGGAGTGTGTCATAATAAATGGAATGGTGGAAAGTTGCATATCAATATATCTCGGAATGGCTATGGAAATGCCATAATAGGTAGGTATGGTGGCTGTTTTGAGGAAGGTATATGGTGGGTGTATGATACCGGCGAAAGGTGCGCGGTATTAGAGAGGCTAGCAAAGGTGGAAGGGTGAGGAAAGTGCGTATAATCCATGGACTCAACATTAGTCATAAAGAACTCATATACTTATTGCAAAAATCTACAAGTTATCAAAGCAAAGTATTACAAGCATGCTCCTAGGGGGATAGATTGGTAGGAAAATACCATCGCTCGTCCCCGACCGCCACTCATAAGGAAGACAATCAAAAAAATAAATCATGCTCCGACTTCATCACATAACGGTTCACCATACGTGCATGCTAAGGGAATGACAAACTTTAACACAAGTATTTCTCAAATTCACAACTACTCAACTAGCACAACTTTAATATCACCATCTTCATATCTCAAAACAATTATCAAGCATCAAACTTCTCATAGTATTCAACACACTCATGAGAAAGTTTTATTATTAATCTTGTATACCAAGCATATTAGGATTTTAAGAAAATTACCATGCTATTTAAGACTCTCAAAATAATCTAAGTGAAGCATGAGAAATCAATAGTTTCTATAAAACAAATCCACCACCATGCTCTAAAAGATATAAGTGAAGTACTAGAGCAAAACTATATAACTCAAAAGATATAAGCGAAGCACATAGAGTATTCTAACAAATTCCAAATAATGTATGGCTCTCTCAAAAGGTGTGTACATCAAGGATGATTGTGGTAAACTAAAAAATAAAGACTCAAATCATACAAGACGCTCCAAGCAAAACACATATCATGTGGCGAATAAAAATATAGCTCCAAGTAAAGTTACCGACAGAAGTAGATGAAAGAGGGGATGCCTTCCGGGGCATCCCCAAGCTTTGGCTTTTAGGTGTACTTATATTATCTTGGGGGTTCCATGGGCATCCCCAATCTTAGGCTCTTGCCACTCCTTGTTCCATAATCCATCAAATCTTTACCCAAAACTTGAAAACTTCACAACACAAAACTTAAAGTAGAAAATCTCGCGAGCTCCGTTAGCGAAAGAAAACAAAAGACCACTTCAAGGTACTGTAATGAACTCACTCTTTATTTATATTGGTGTTATACCTAATGTATTCCAACTTATCTATGGTTTATAAACTATTTTACTAGCCATAGATTCATCAAAATAAGCAAACAACACACGAAAAACAGAATCTGTCAAAAACAGAACAATCTGTAGTAATCTGTATCTAGCGCAAGATCTGGAACCCCAAAAATTCTAAAATAATTTTCTGGACGTGAGGAATTTATCTATTAATCATCTGCAAAAATAATTAACTAAATATCACTTTCCAAATAAAAATGGCAGCAGTTCTCGTGAGCGCTAAAGTTTCTGTTTTTTACAGCAAGTGTAACAAGACTTTCCCCAAGTCTTCCCAACGGTTCTACTTGGCGCAAACACTAATTAAACACAAAAAACACAACCAAAAAAGAGGCTATAAATTATTTATTACTAAACAGGAGCAAAAAGCAAGGAATAAAAATAAAATTGGGTTGCCTCCCAACAAGCGCTATCGTTTAACGCCCCTAGCTAGGCATAACAAGCAAGGATAGATCTAGGTATTGCCATCTTTGGTAGGCAATTCTTCAATGAGGGATCTACCATCTTTAGGAATTTCTTTCTTTTTATTGATTATCAAACTTTTAGGCCCAAGATCGAAAAAATATTTGTAACAAATGGTTCCTTAATGATAGCAAAAAGATTGGGATGAACACTTATAGATTTGAGATCCGCAGTTTCCTTACTAGAGGATTCACCCTTATTCTTAGGAACATACATAAGCTTGGCAATTTTAGCGGGAGGACTTGGAGTGTTCTTTACAGAAGAAAAAGCGGTTCCCAAGTTGGTAATAATATCCACAAGTTTGTCAATTCTAGTGGAATCGTGATTTATTTTCTCATTAACTATGGGTTCCTTCTCTTTAATATTTTTCAAAGTGACTCCTACTTTAGATCCATATTGAGAGATTCGGTTGTGAATCTTTTTATCCAAATTTTCAATTAACTCTACAGTAGCAACCTTATTTTCAATAATTTCAAGCCTTTGCATTACATTAACCAAAAGAGGGGGTGAGCCAAACAAATCTATCATAGCATTATAAGAATCAAAAGTATGGCTACCCAAGAAGTTTCCTCCGGTAATAGTATCAAGGATATATCTGTGCCAGGGAGTTATGCCTACATAAAAATTGCGAAGAAGAACGGAAGTAGATTGCTTCCTGGTAGATCTATTTTGAGCATTGCAAATTCTATACCAAGCATCTTTTAGATTTTCTCCCTCCCTTTGCTTAAAATTAGAATTTCACTCTTGGGAGACAACGGAGAAGATAAGGGATTAGCCATAACGACAAGCAAACGAACTAACGCACAAGCAAACAAAAAACAAGTGGGCAAAAAGAGGCAAATAGAGAAAGAGATGGAGGATAGAGAGAGAGAGGGCGAATAAAACGGCAAGGGTGAAGTGGGGGAGAGGAAAACGAGAGGCAAATGGCAAATAATGTAATGCGGGAGATAAGGGTATGTGATGGGTACTTGGTATGTTGGCTTTTGCATAGACCTCCCCGGCAACGGTGCCAGAAATCCTTGTTGCTACCTCTTGAGCACTGCGTTGGTTTTCCCCGAAGAGGAAGGGATGATGCAGCAAAGTAGCGTAAGTATTTCCCTCAGTTTTTGAGAACCAAGGTATCAATCCAGTAGGAGGCTACGCGCGAGTCCCTCGCACCTGCACAAAACAAATAAATCCTCGCAACCAACGCGAATAGGGGTTGTCAATCCCTACACGGCCACTTACAAGAGTGAGATCTGATAGATATGATAAGATAATATTTTTGCTATTTTTGTGATAAAGATGCAAAGTAAAATAAAGGCAAAGTAAAAAAGCAAAGGAAATAACTAAGTAGTAGGAGATTAATATGATAAAGATAGACCCGGGGGCCATAGGTTTCACTAGTGGCTTCTCTCGAGAGCATAAGTATTCTACGGTGGGTGAACATATTACTGTTGAGCAATTGACAGAATTGATCATAGTTATGAGAATATCTAGGTATTATCATGTATATAGGTGATACGTCTCCAACGTATCTATAATTTTTGATTGCTCCATGCTATATTATCTACTGTTTTGGACTATATTGGGATTTATTTTCCACTTTTATATTATTTTTGGGACTAACCTATTAACCGGAGGCCCAGCCCAGAATTGCTGTTTTTTGCCTATTTCAGTTTTTCGGATAAACGGAATATCAAACCGAGTCCAAACGGAATAAAATCTTCGGAAACGTGATTTTCTCACCGAACGTGATCCAGGAGACTTGGACCCTACTGCAAGGGATCAAAGAGGTGGTCACGAGGGTGGGGGGCGCGCCCCCTGCCTCGTGGGCCCCTCGGTGCTCCACCGACGTACTCCTTCCTCCTATATACACACGTACCCCCAAACGACCAGAACAGGAGCCAAAAACCTAATTCCACCACCGCAACTTTCTGTATCCACGAGATCCCATCTTGGGGCCTGTTCCGGAGCTCCGCCGGAAGAGGGCCGTCATCACGGAGGGCTTCTACATCATCCTAGCCCCTCCGATGAAGTGTGAGTAGTTTACTTCAGACCTTCGGGTCCATAGTTAGTAGCTAGATGGCTTCTTCTCTCTCTTTGAATCTCAATACAAAGTTCTCCCCCTCTCTCGTGGAGATCTATTCGATGTAATCTTCTTTTTGCGGTGTGTTTGTTGAGACCGATGAATTGTGGTTTTATGATCAAGTCTATCTATGAATAATATTTGAATCTTCTCTGAATTCTTTTATGTATGATTGGTTATCTTTGCAAGTCTCTTCGAATTATCCGTTTGGTTTGGCCAACTAGATTGGTAGTTCTTGCCATGGGAGAAGTGCTTAGCTTTGGGTTCGATCTTGCGGTGTCCTTACCCAGTGACAGAAGGGGCAGCAAGGCACGTATTGTATCGTTGCCATCGAGGATAACAAGATGGGGTTTATTTCATATTGCATGAATTTATCTCTCTACATCATGTCATCTTGCTTAAGGCGTTATTCTGTTTTTAACTTAATACTCTAGATGCATGCTGGATAGCGGTCGATGAGTGGAGTAATAGTAGTAGATGCAGAATTGTTTCGATCTACTTGTCACGGACGTGATGCCTATATACTTGATCATGCCTAGATATTCTCATAATTATGCTCAACTCTATCAATTGCTCAACAGTAATTTGTTCACCCACCGTAGAATACTTATGCTCTTGAGAGAAGCCACTAGTGAAACTTATGGCCCCCGGGTCTATTCTCATCATATCAATCTCCATCACTTTTATATTGTTTTGCTATTTACTTTGCTTTTACTTTTTACTTTGCATCTTTATATCAAAAATACCAAAAATATTCTATCTATCAGATCTCACTCTCGTAAGTGACCGTGAAGGGCTTGACAACTCCTAATCGCGTTGGTTGCGAGTAGCTATCGCTTTGTGCAGGTACGAGGGACTTGAGTGTGGGCTCCTACTGGATTGATACATTGGTTCTCAAAAACTGAGGGAAATACTTACGCTACTCTGCTGCATCATCCCTTCCTCTTCGGGGAAAACCAACGCAAGCTCAAGACATAACAAGAAGGATTTCTGGCGCCGTTGCCGGGGAGTCTACGCAAAAAGTCATATACCAAGTACCCATCACAATCCCTATATCTCGCATTACATTATTTGCCATTTGCCTCTCATTTTCCTCTCCCCCCAATTCACCCTTGCCGTTTTATTCGCCCTCTCTCTCTATCCACCCTCTCTGTTTGCCTCTTTTGTCCGCTTGCTTTTTGTTTGCTTGTGTGTTAGATTGCTTGTTTGTTGCGATGGCTCAAGATGCTACTAAATTGTGTGACTTCACCAATACCAATAATAATGATTTCCTTAGCACTCCGATTGCTCCTCTTACCGAAGCTGAATCTTGTGAAATTAATACTGCTTTATTGAATCTTGTTATGAAAGATCAATTCTCCGGCCTTCCTAGTGAAGATGCCACTACTCATCTGAATAGCTTCGTTGATTTATGTGATATGCAAAAGAAAAAAGATGTCAATAATGATGTCGTTAAATTGAAGCTATTTCCTTTTTCGCTTAGAGATCGTGCCAAAGCTTGGTTTTCGTCCTTGCCTAAGAATAGTATAGATTCATGGAATAAGTGCAAAGATGCTTTTATCTCTAAGTATTTTCCTCCCGCTAAGATCATCTCTCTTAGAAGCGATATAATGAACTTTAAACAACTTGATCATGAACATGTTGCACAAGCTTGGGAGAGAATGAAATTAATGATACGTAATTTCCCTACTCATGGTTTGAATTTGTGGATGATTATACAAATTGTTTATGCTAGATTGAATTTTGCTTCTAGAAATCTTTTAGATTCGGCCGCGGGAGGCACTTTTATGGAAATCACTTTAGGAGATGCTACTAAACTCCTAGATAATATTATGGTTAATTATTCTCAATGGCATTCTAAAAGAACTTCTAATAAAAAAGTGCATGCAATAGAATAAATTAATGTGTTGAGTGGAAAGATGGATGAACTTATGAAATTATTTGCTACTAAGAGTGTTTCTTCTGATCCTAATGATATGCCTTTGTCTACTTTGATTGAGAATAATAATGAATCTATGGATGTGAATTTTGTTGGTAGGAATAATTTTGGTAACAACACTTATAGAGGGAATTTTAATCCTAGGCCATATCCTAGTAATCCTTCTAATAATTATGGGAATTCCTACAACAACTCTTATGTAAATTATAATAAGATGCCCTCTGATTTTGAATCTAATATTAAAGAATTTATTTCTTTGCAAAAGAATTTTAATGCTATTGTCGGTGTCAAAACCGGCGGATCTCGGGTAGGGGGTCCCGAACTGTGCGTCTAGGTCGGATGGTAACAGGAGGCAGGGGACACAATGTTTTACCCAGGTTCGGGCCCTCTTGATGGAGGTAAAACCCTACGTCCTGCTTGATTAATATTGATGATATGGGTAGTACAAGAGTAGATCTACCACGAGATCAGAGAGGCTAAACCCTAGAAGCTAGCCTATGGTATGATTGTATGTTGTCCTACGGACTAAAACCCTCCGGTTTATATAGACACCGGAGAGGGTTAGGGTTACACAAGGTCGGTTACAAAGGAGGAGATATCCATATCCGTATTGCCTAGCTTGCCTTCCACGCCAAGTAGAGTCCTATCCGGACACGAGATGAAGTCTTCAATCTTGTATCTTCATAGTCCAACAGTCCGGCCAAAGGATATAATCCGACTGTCCGGAGACCCCCTAATCCAGGACTCCCTCAGTAGCCCCTGAACCAGCGCGAAGTATTGTCTTTGTCATTGTAAGGCGGGTTCCTCCTCCGAATACATCATAGAAGAATTTGAATACGAGGATAGTGTCCGACCCTGCAACATAAGTTCCACATACTTCCGTAGATAGAATAATATTTTCGCAAATCTAATTTGCTGACTTGTTTTGACAGTATGACGTTATGTTGACACGGGATTGTGTCCCCTTATTACGGGATTCTCATCAATACGAGTGAGGGAGTCCTGGATTAGGGGGTCTCCGTACAGCCGGACTATCTCCATTGGCTGGACTGTTAGACTATGAAGATACAAGATTGAAGACTTCGTCTCGTGTCCGGGTGGGACTCTACTTGGCGTGGAAGGCAAGCTAGGAAATACGAATATGGATATCTCCTCCTTTGTAACCGACCTTGTGTAACCCTAACTAAGGGAGTCCTGGATTAGGGGGTGTTCGGATAGCCGGACTATACCTTCAGCCGGACTCCTGGACTATGAAGATATAAGATTAAAGACTCCGTCCCGTGTCCGGAAGGGACTTTCCTTGGCGTGGAAGGCAAGCTTGGCGATACGGATATGTAGATCTCCTACCATTGTAACTGACTTTGTGTAACCCTAACCCTCTCCGGTGTCTATATAAACCGGAGGGTTTTAGTCCGTAGGACAACATACACAACAACAATCATACCATAGGCTAGCTTCTAGGGTTTAGCCTCTCCGATCTCGTGGTAGATCTACTCTTGTACTACCCATATCATCAATATTAATCAAGCAGGACGTAGGGTTTTACCTCCATTGAGAGGGCCCGAACCTGGGTAAAACTTTGTGTCCCTTGCCTCCTATTACCATCCGGCCTAGATGCACAGTTCGGGACCCCCTACCCGAGATCCGTCGGTTTTGACACCAACATTGGTGCTTTCATTGAGAGTTCCTCTGTGTCGTCGCCGTCAGGCTCGATGGCTCCTACGATCATCAATAGCGATGCAGTCCAGGGTGAGACCTTCCTCCCCGGACAGATCTTCGTCTTCAGCGGCTTTGCACTGCGGGCCAATTCACTTGGCCGTCTGGAGCAGATCGAAAGCTACGCCCCTGGCCGTCAGGTCAGATTTGGAAGTTTAAACTACACGGCTGACATCCGCAGGGACTTGATCTTAGACGGATTCGAGCCACTGCCAAGCGCGCCGCACTGTCCCGACGAGCATGATCTAGCTCTGCAGCCGAACAGTGCCCTGGAGGCCGCACCCGCATCAGCTTCGACCCTTATTGGAGCCAACTGCGCCGATCGAGGATGGGCGGTTGGACGCCACCTCGGGGGCTGCGATCCCAACGACGATTGAGCCGAACACCAGCCCCGTACTCTGCGAGACTCGTGACTCCAAGGAGCCGGACTCCTATCCGGACTCCAAACCCTCCGCGCCTCTGCTGATCGAATCCGATTGGGCGCCGATCATGGAGTTTACTGCCGCGGACATCTTTCAGCACTCGCCTTTCGACGATATCCTGAAGACACTGAAGTCTCTCTTTATCAGGAGAGCCCTGGCCGGACTACGGTCAGCAAGGTTGGGGTACGGACGATGAAAAAATTCAAAGCCCACCCAGCACCCACTTTGTAGCCACTGTTGACGACTTAACCGACATGCTCGACTTCGACTCCGAAGACATCAACGGTATGGACGCCGATGAAGGAGATGATGAAGAACCAGCGCCTACTAGGCCCTGGAAAGCCACCTCGTCATATGACATATACATGGTGGACACCCCAAAAGAAGGAGATGGCGATGGAACAGCGGGGGACGACCCCTCCAAGAAACAGCCTAAGCGCCGGCGTCAGCGGCGCCGCTCAAAATACCGCCAAAACAAATACGGTGATTCCAGCACGGGAGATAATAATACTCCGGAAAGTGCCCAAGAAAACCCCCTCCAGCAAGATTTAGCACAGGAGGATGGAGAAACCAGCCCTCATGAGAGAGCTGCAGACAGAGAGGTCGAGGACGATAATTATATGCCTCCCTCCGAAGACGAGGCAAGCCTCGACGACGACGGATTTGTCGTGCCAGAGGACCCCGTCGAGCAAGAGCGTTTTCAACGCAGGCTTATGGCCACGGCAAGAAGCCTCAAGAAAAAAGAGCAACATCTTAGAGCTGATCAAGATTTGCTAGTCGACATATGGACTGAAGTCCTTGCGGCCGAAGAGCATCGAATGCCCCTCCAAGAGCTACCCAAAGCGCAGGTTGCTTCCCCGATTAGAGGAGGAAGCACTTGATGCGGCCGACCGGCCACCTCGTGGCCGCGACAGAGAGGCCTCTCGGCCCTCCACTCAAGCCGCACCCCGTACCAAGGCACGGGAATATGCGCCAGACTTACGAGATATGTTGGAGGACAAGGCAAGGCAAACAAGATCGATCTACGGATCGCGGGGGCGCCCCACGGCTCGAGACGGTAACCGTCACGCCGGCCACAAATTCAGCAGGGCCGAACATAGTAGAAAAAGCTCATTGGAGCTACGTCATGATATAGCCCAGTACAGAGGCGCCGCACACCCACTATGCTTCACAGACGAAATAATGGATCACCAAATCCCCGAGGGTTTCAAACCCGTAAACATCGAATCATATGATGGCACAACGGATCCTGCGGTATGGATCGAGGATTATCTCCTTCATATCCACATGGCCCGCGGCGATGATTTCCATGCCATCAAATACCTCCCACTCAAGCTTAAAGGACCAGCTCGGTATTGGCTTAATAGCTTGCCAACAGGATCAATCAGTTGTTGGGAGGACCTGGAAGCCGCATTCCTCGACAATTTCCAGGGCACTTATGTGCGACCCCCAGACGCCGATGACCTAAGTCACGTAATTCAGCAGCCAGAGGAATCGGCCAGGCAATTCTGGACACGGTTCCTAACAAAGAAAAATCAAATAGTCGACTGTCCGGACGCTAAGGCCCTAGCAGCCTTCAAGCACAACATCCGTGACGAGTGGCTGGCCCGGCACCTTGGACAGGAAAAGCCGAAATCTATGGCAGCACTCACGACACTCATGATCCGCTTTTGCGCGGGAGAAGACAACTGGCTTGCTCGTAGCAACAATATGACCAAGAACCATGGTAATTCGGACACCAGGGACAGCAGTGGCAGGTCACGTCGCAACAAGCAGAAGCGCCGCATTAACGGCGACAATGCTGAGGATACGACAGTTAATGCCGGATTCAGAGGCTCTAAATCCGATCAGCGGAAAAAGCCATTCAAAAGGAATCCTAGGGGCCCGTCCAGTTTGGACCGAATACTCGATTGCTTGTGCCAGATACATGGCACCCCCGAAAAGCCGGCCAATCACACCAACAGGGATTGTTGGGTGTTCAAGCAGGCAGGCAAGTTAAACACCGAAAATGAAGACAAGGGGCTGCATAGCGATGACTACGAGGAGCCCCGGCCGCCGAACAATAGTGGACAGAAGGGTTTTCCCCCACAAGTGCGGACGGTGAACATGATATACACAACCCACGTCCCCAAAAGGGAGCGGAAGCGCGCGTTAAGGGACGTATACGCGGTAGAGCCAGTCGCCCCAAAGTTCAACCCATGGTCCTCCTGCCCGATCACCTTTGATCGAAGGGACCGTCCCACTAGCATCCGTCATGGTGGATTCGCCGCATTGGTTCTAGACCCAATTATTGACGGATTTCATCTCACTAGAGTCCTTATGGACGGCGGCAGCAGCCTGAACCTGCTTTACCAGGATACAGTGCGGAAAATGGGCATAGATCCCTCAAGGATTAAGCCCACCAAAACGACCTTTAAAGGCGTAATACCAGGTGTAGAGGCCAACTGTACAGGCTCAGTCACACTTGAAGTGGTCTTCGGATCTCCGGATAATTTCCAAAGCGAGGAGTTAATCTTCGACATAGTCCCATTCCGCAGTGGTTATCACGCACTGCTCGGGCGAACCGCATTCGCCAAGTTCAATGCGGTACCGCACTACGCATACCTTAAGCTCAAGATGCCAGGCCCTCGAGGAGTAATTACGGTCAATGGAAACACCGAACGATCCCTCCGAACGGAGGAGCACACGGCGGCCCTTGCATCGTAAGTACAAAGCAGCCTCTCTAGGCAGTTCTCCAGTCCGGCCACTAAACGACCGGACACCGTCAAGCGCGCCCGGAGTAACCTACAACAAGACTGCCTGGCACGATCCGAGCAGGCGTAGCAATGCGTCCCCAACCCCAACCCTCGCAAAAAGGCGACGCCAGTACTTCGCGTACATAACTACGCTCTAGAGATACCATGGGTACAGGGGCAGGGGCACCATCACGGCACGCCTGAAACACGGCTTAAACCGTACCAGGGTCTGCCGATTTTTTAATTTTCTCTTACTTTCAGGACTCCATCCTTCGGAAGGCCTGTTCGGTAGTTCAATTGCCGCACAAACAATGCAAGAACCAGGGAAGCAGACAAGCCACGCCGCATCACGGAACTCCCAGGCGGTCTCTATCACGAGCAGTATACCTGTTCCGCATACTATTCCGCAGCTTGCCCCTGGAACGAACATGTTAACTAGTCCAACCTTTCACTTATCGCATTATTTGTATCGTTCTACTTTGATCGCAGCCCTTTTTTTAATAAACAATGCATAGCTTTCGTCTATTTTTGCATTACCTTTTTTCTTTATATATGTTCCTTAACGACATGTTGCACCCGTACACGTTGGTACGACCAAAATACGCCAGGGGCTTTAGTACCCCTCAATATGGTGTGAGAAGTCCGAACACTTTAACAAGTGCGGCACCCCGAACTTATAGCATTATATGCATCGGCTCCGAATCATGTCTTGGGTCAATAGTTGGGTTTGCCCGGCTCCTATGTTTTGGTGCCTTACGTTCTGCTATATCGGCTAAGGTAGCACTAGGAGAACCACTGCGATTGTGCCCCAGTTGAGCTGGGTCGAGCACCTCAGTGGAGAAAGCTAAAACTGACTGTCATGATGAAGCGAGATCTGGTCGCTGTTCGAGAGGTTTTTCGAGTCCCTAAAGACTTATGCCGCTTAGGGCGAGGAGCCGGCTCTGTCCGGCAAGGCGTGGATAGCGCCCCGAACTCGGTCTTCCGAATACCAGGGGCTTCGCCAAAATTTAAAATCATAGAATTCTATGGCTAAGTGAGAGTGTTCACGCATTATAGTCTGATTTCCTTGTTCGTTGGGCTGAGCGCCTCCCTCGAAGGACCCAAACATGGGAAAAGAGCGCTCAGGTTTATCCCCGAACACCCCAGCACTAGCTGCACGAGGGCAGAAGCCGACGACTCGCCATCTCTCAGAATTGATAAACAGCCGCACAGAAGGTAATATTTTAAATTCCAATAGCATTGCTTAGCGCATTTGAACAAGTTTTCAGCGCACAGGACAAAACGAGCAAGTTTCACTCAAAAATTACATCCCTAGAACATTCATCCGCCACAAGGCAGGCACCCTTCAGAACATCCTTATAGTAATTCTCGGGCTTGCGATGCTCTTTCCCCGGCGGTAGCCCGTCCTTCACAAGCTTCTCAGCATCCAGCTTGCCCCAGTGCACCTTTGCATGGGCAAGGGCCCTACGGGCACCTTCAATGCAGACGGAGCGCTTGATGACTTCGAGCCTTGGACAGGCCTCCACCAGCCACCGCACCAGCCCGAAATAGCTCCCAGGCAGAGCCCCTCCAGGTCACAGCCAAACAATGAGGCCCTTCATGGCCTGTTTGGCCGCCTTGTGGAGCTCGACCAGTTGCTTCAGCTGGTCGCTCAGGGGCACGGGGTGTCCGGCCTTAGCATACTGAGACCAGAACACCTTCTCTGTCGAGCTGCCCTCCTCGGCTCGATAGAATGAAGCGGCATCGGACACACTCCGGGGAAGATCTGCGAACGCTCCTGGAGAGCTCCGGATTCGGGTAAGTAACAAGTAACTCACGTTTATGTGTTTGCTTTGCATAAAGAATGCCTTACCCGCCGCTATCTTCTTCACCTCATCCAACTCCTAGAGGGTCTTCTGGGATTCGGCCTTGGCAGACTTGGCATTTTTAATAGCCACCGCGAGCTCGGACGCTCGCGTCTTTGAGTCAAGCTCCAAACTCTCATGTTTAGCTCCAAACTCTCATGTTTTTCCATGAGAGCCTAGAGCTCTTGCCGTACCTTGCCAACCTCGGCCTCATACTTCTCTCGCTCGATGCGCTCCGAGGCCGCCCTCTTCTCGGCCTCGACCAACACTTGCTTAAGGGTCGCCACCTCAGACGTGGCCCCTACAATAGCCATGATAATCCTGTCATTCTTTGCAATTGCACCTTTTTATATATATTTAAAAACAAGGTATTTCTTACCTTCATTGTCCTTGAGCTGCTTCTTGGCACGCCCGAGCTCTTGCTCGGACTGCTCGAGGTTCTGCTTTAGCGTGTCCACTTCCGCAGTCAGTGCGGCGGACGCAAGCAGAGAAGCCTGCATACACATATTGACTCATTTTTGTTAGACTCCTGCGAATTTTATTTGATCCTCTATTCGGCTTTTCTTCCCGAATGCCAAACAGAGCATCAGGGGCTACTGTCTATGTGGTAATATTATTTACACATTCTTTACTTACCTCAAAGCCTGTTAAAAGGCTACTACAAGCTTCAGTCAGTCCGCTCTTGGTGGACTGAACCTTCTGGACCACCACACTCATAATAGTGCGGTGCTCCTCGTCGATGGAGGCGCCTTGGAGTGCCTCCAACATATTGTCCAGTGCCTCCGGTTGGACGGGGGCCACCGGCACGGTGGGCTTGCTCCCCTTGGAAGGAGGTCCCCCGCCGGACTCTGGAACCTTTGAAGGTTCCGGAGCAGTGTCCGGCCTAGAGCCGGACTTGGAGCCCTGGGGGGTTTCATCCCCTTTACTCCTGGAGTCCGGGAGGTCGCCTTGCGGAGCCTCCAGGACCACCTCCTCCCGGCTTGGAACCTGTTGGGACAACACTTCGGTGTCGTCCATAGGGCAGGGGGAGGAAGCCGTCGGAAGCGAGTTCACATCCGACGAGTCCAGTGAACCGCTCGACGACGCGTCGAGCCGCTCTTTGGGTGGGCTGCATAAACATATTCGACGTAAGGGAAAGCTATGCAATAAATGAATACTATGAATTACTCTGGTATCCGGATACTTACGATTTTGCCAGGGGCTTGGCCCTGGGCTGCCAGTCCTCTCCGCCGTTGTCAGCGTCTGAGGGAGTCCTGGATTAGGGGGTGTTCGGGTATCCGGACTATACCTTCCGCCGGACTCCTGGACTATGAAGATACAAGATTGAAGACTTCGTCCCGTGTCCGGATGGGACTTTCCTTGGCGTGGAAGGCAAGCTTGGTGATGCAGATATTCAAGATCTCCTACCATTGTAACCGACTCTATGTAACCCTAACCCTATCCGGTGTCTATATAAACCGGAGGGTTGTAGTTCGTAGGCAATCAACTCCATACACAACAATCATACCATAGGCTAGCTTCTAGGGTTTAGCCTCCTTGATCTCATGGTAGATCTACTCTTGTACTACTCATATCATCAATATTAATCAAGCAGGAGTAGGGTATTACCTCCATCGAGAGGGTCCGAACCTGGGTAAAACAAAGTGTCCCCTGTCTCTTGTTACCATCCGGCCTAGACGCACAGTTCGGGACCCCCTACCCGAGATCCGCCAGTTTTGACACCGACATTGGTTCTTTCATTGAGAGTTCCTCTGTGTCGTCGCTTTTAGGCCCGATGGCTCCTTCGATCATCAACAACGATGCAGTCCAGGGTGAGACTTTTCTCCCTGGACAGATCTTCGTCTTCGGCGGCTTCGCACTGCGGGCCAATTCGCTTGGCCACCTAGAGCAGATCGAAAGCTACGCCCCTGGCCATCAAGTCAGGTTTGGAAGCCTAAACTACACGGCAAACATCTGTGGAGATTCGATCTTCGACAGATTCGAGCCACAGCCAAGCGTGCCGCACAGTCTCGTGGGGCATGATATAGCTCTGCCACCGAATAGCGCCTTGAAGGCCGCACACGCATTGGTTCCGACCATTGATTCGGAGCCTACTGCATCGATCGAGGATCAACGGTTGGACACTGCCTCAGGGGCTGTGATCTCAGAGGCGATTGAGCCGAACTCCAGCCTCGCACTCTGCACGGCCCGTGACTCCAAGGAGCCGGATTCCTCTCCGAACTCTGAACCCCTCGCGTCCCTGCCGATCGAACCCGATTGGGCGCCAATAATGGAGTTCACCGCCGCGGACATCTTTCAGCACTCCCCCTTCGGCGACATCCTGAATTCTCTAAAATCTCTCTCTTTATTAGGAGAGCCCTGGCCGGATTACGGTCAGCGAGGATGGGATACGTACGATGAAGAAATTCAAAGCCCACCCACCACCCACTTAGTAGCCACTGTCGACAATTTAAACGACGTGCTCAACCTCGACTCCGGAGACATTGACAGCATGGATGACGATGCAGGAGATACCGACGAACCAAGGCCCATAGGGAATTGGACAGCCACCTCATCCCACGATGTGTACATGGTGGATACCCCTAAAGGAAGCAACAACGAGGAAAAAGGGGATGGGACGGGAGTTCGACCCCCCGAAAAGCGATCAAAGCGTCGGCATAAACGCCGACCCAAGCCCCGCCTCGACAAAAACCCAGCCATAGAGCAGGACGAGCAGGCCTTAGAGCAACCATCTGAACAGGGAAACACGGATAGAGAAACCGAACATCCCTCCCCCGGCAAAAACGGCATCCCGAACGACCTCACGCCGAATAAACATATGAAGCAGAAGAATCTCCATGAAAGGCTCGTTGCAACTGCACGCAGCCTAAAGAAGCAGAAGCGGAAGCTAAAAACAGCGGAAGACGCACTCCGGATTAGATGGAGCAAAGTAATCAATACCACAGATAAGTACGGCGACAGTCGCCGCACTAAAAGCTATCCGAAAAGAAAGCTACTGCCTGAATTCGATGAAGAGGCCTTAGAGCCCTCGCATTCAAAAAATGAAAAAGCCACATGGTCGGATAGACGACCCCATAAAGCGGCAAGCGACGCCGCACCTAAATCGGCATGCGACCCATCTAAGGATCCGCATCATGGCCCAGTCAGGTCCATTTATGGGCCAAGAAAGCAAGCTCTTGTAAGCAGTGCTATGAAACCATCGTCAGAATCCGGCACACCCAAATACAGGGGCGCCGCACACCCCCTATGTTTCACCGATGAGGTCCTGGACTATGAATTCCTAGAGGGATTCAAACCCGTAAACATAGAGGCATATGATGGAACAACAGACCCTGGAGTCTGGATCGAGGACTATATCCTCCACATACACATGGCTAGAGGAGATGATCTCCACGCCATAAAATATCTACCCCTCAAGCTTAAAGGGCCAGCCCGACATTGGCTTAAAAGCCTTCCCGAAAACACAATTGGAAGCTGGGAAGAGCTCGAGGATGCTTTCCGAGCAAACTTTGAAGGGACCTATGTCCGCCCTCCGGATGCAGACGATCTTAGTCACATAACTCAACAACCCAGAGAATCAGCTTGGCGGTTCTGGAATAGATTCCTCACTAAAAAGAATCAGATAGTCGACTGTCCGGACGCCGAAGCCTTAGCAGCTTTCAGGCACAATGTCCGAGACGAATGGCTCGCCGGACACCTCGGCCAAGAAAGGCCAAGAACAATGGCCGCACTAACAAGCCTCATGACCCGCTTTTGTGTAGGGGAGGACAGCTGGTTGGCAAGGTGCAGCCCTAGCGACCCAAGTACATCCGAAACTAGGGATGGAAATGGAAAACCGCGACGCAACAAGGACTGTCGCTGGACTAAAAACAAAAGTACGAAGAGCACGGCAGTCAATGCCGGATTCAAAGGCTCACGATAGAATAAGGAAAAATTGCCCCTAGGATAACAGGGACGATCCATCCAACCTAAATAAAATCCTAGACAGGATATGTCAGATACACAGTACTTCCGGGAAGCCTGCTAACCATACCCACAGAGACTGTTGGGTTTTCAAACAATCCGGCAGACTCAATGCCGAACACAAGGGGCTCGACACACCAAGCGAAGACGAGGACGAACCCAAAAAGCAGAGCACCAGGAAACAAAAGAACTTCCCACAGGAAGTAAAAACAGTGAACTCACTTCACATAACAAAACGTGCGGCGCCCGTAAAGGTACGCACCACACGGCCCAATGGGTCCTGCCACTGGTTGTCAAAACCGATCATCTTCGATCAGCTAGATTATTCTAGGAATATCAAGAATGTAGGCTGGACTGCCTTGATACTTGATCCAATAATTGGCGGACTCAAGTTTTCAAATGTCCTTATGGACGGCGGCAGTGGACTAAACCTGATATATCAGGATACAATCCGGCACATGGGGATAAACCCAGCAAGAATCCGCCGCAGTAAAACCTCCTTTCAAGGGGTAATACCTAGTCCGGACACCCATTGTACGGGTTTTCTCCGGCTCACAGTCACATTCGGCTCTGCCGATAACCTCAGCCGCGAAAAGCTGACCTTCCATATCGTCCCGTTCTCAAGTCGCTATCAAGCACTACTGGGACGCGAAGCTTTCGCTCGCCTTAACGCAATACCGCATTACGCATCTCTTACGCTCAAGATGCCCGGTCCATGAGGCATCGTCTCTTTGAAGGGGAAGCACTAAAGCGCGCCTCCCCAAGCGGAGGACTGTGCGGCCGCTTTGACAGCCCCACAGCAAAATGGCCTCACTGGACAATAAACTTCAAAATAAGTCATTCAAGACCACGAACGCGGATAGACGAGTTCGGTGCAAAATCATCATTGATGCAGGCCTAGAAGCCATATACCCCCGCACTGGGGGCTCCACGCACATACAATAAGAGACAATAAAGCTCAATCTCATATATCTTACTTTGCTTATTTTAAACTTTTTCGGCGCGACCCGTTTTAAACTCAGTTCCTCTCTTTTACAGATGAACCTCGTGCGGCGCCCGTCCAGGATATGGCACAACGGAGACACAGGCGCAGACGTGCAGTAGGGACCCGTCCTAAAGGATTCTTTTTAGATTAAGACCCTGCGTAAACCTTTTTTACTGTCTCTTGTTGCTACACATCCCCTGGTTTTTTCTTTCTAGTATAACCAAGGAGGAGGCTGGCGTCTTGGCATGTGGCCACGTCGGAATTTTTGCACGTACCTGGACACTAGGGGCTTTTTTAATAAAGGGTGTTGTTTGGCCCGCACTCATAAAGACCGAACACCTTAGGGAGTGTTCGGCATCGCGAGTTTTGGCATTATATGCATCAGCTCTGAATCATGTCTTTGGTCAAATGTTGGGTTGCCCAGCTCCTGAGTTCGGCTACCTTATGTTCCGCTCTATCGGCTAAGGTAGCACCAGGAGAACTACTGCGATTGTGCCCCCGGTTCGGCCAGGGCGAGCACCTCAGTAGAGAAAGACGAAAACTGACTGTCATGATGTAGCGTGAGACTGGTCAGCCACTCAATGACCAATCGGAATCTATCGGATTCCTCCGCTTTAACGAAGGGCCGCTTCCTGGTCAGGCACATACGCGCCCCAAATTCGGACGAGCGCAGTTGCCAACAAGGAGCTACCTAAAGAGTCTCATGTTCAAACTCCTAAGGCTAAGTGAAAGTGTTAAAGCATTATAGTCCGGTTGCCTGGCCCGCTGCGCTATCACCTCCTTTGTAGGACCAAGACGTTGGGTTAAGTGTGAAAATGCGTCTTCTGCGAGCACCCCCGCACTATGTGCATGGGGGCTGAAGCCAACGGCTGCCATCTTTCAGATTCTATATATATATATATATATATATATATATATATCTTAAAATGGCCGCATAGAAGGTGTTTACAATACTTGGAGGCACAAGTATAAAAAAGGCCACTACAATTTATCAAAATATTACTTTATAATTACATATGCTATCATAACGTAGCATCTTTCGGGCACTGCGTCTCTATTACACGAGCGCCTTCAAGAACTTCCTGAAAATAGTGCTCGGAAGGTACTCGGCTTTTGTCCGAATCTCGGGACGCAACAACGGTGGTCTCCATCTCTGCCCAGTATGTCTTAACACGGGCAAGAGCCATCCGTGCGCCCTCTATGCATGCTGACCTCTTCATTGCAGTTATACGCGACACCGCGTCAAGGAATTGCGGCACCAAGCTGAAATAACTCTTCGGCTCCGGTCTCCCAGGCCACAGATGACCCATGACGTACTTCATGGCGAGTCCGGACAAACTATTCAGCTCGGCCCATTGAGCCAGGCGATCGTCCACTGCCAGTGGATGCTCTGGATTATCAAACTGTGACCAAAAAAGCTTTTCCATTTCGCGATCTACCAGATCTCGAAAGTGTTCGGTTGCATCAGCAGCACTTGCTGCCAAATCCAGATAGGTGTCCTCCACACTCCACATCCGGTCCAATGGAGCAAACTTCGGATCACAAACCTTCCTCCGCAGCATAAAGGGCTTTCCAGCCGCAATCTGTTCGGCCTGACGCAGCTCCTCTTTCGCAGCTCTCATTGCAGAGCGAGCGTCCTTGGCATCAGCAACGGCCTTCTGTAAGTCCGTCTGTCTCGCCCGGTCTTCTTTCTCAAGAAGTTTGCAACGGTCTGCAGCGCTCTTTAACTTCTCGGCCATCTCGGCCATCTCTTCTTTGCTTCGGCAGTGAGCAGCCTGTTCGGCTCTCAGCTCTTCAAGGGCCTTCTTGGCAGCCGCATCGCTTTTTCTGGCTTGCTCCTTAGCTCGGGCAAGTTCTGCCCTAAGATTATCCATGGTGGCCGTACCATCTGCGTCAAGCACACACATTGTAAGGCACTGGCATGATGCTCCTCTTACATAATGCCGCCCGAAGAATTACATACCTTGAGCCTCATCAAGCCGCTTGTTGACAAGCACGATGTCGGCATCTGCCACGTCCAGCTGCCGCTTTAGTTCGGCCACATCATCAGTTCGGCTTGATTTCGGACACCTCGCCACCTACATTCAAAGGCGACATCTTAGACTTGGGATTATGATCCTCTGCGTGCCGTCATTTCTTGACACCGCGCAGAGTCTCAGGGGCTACTATCTACACAAGGCACATCTTACTTATGCGCAACTGACAAAAGTGTACTTTATCTAACGTACCTCAAAACCCGTTAGTAAACTTTTGACGGCCTCATGCAATCCGCTTTCTGCGGATGAAATCCTTTCAACCCCATCAATGCACGGTGCTCTTCTGAGATAGAAGCTCGCCCCAGCAGAATCTTTAGTTCCTCCGCCCGAGCACCAGACGGTGCCGGACTTGCCCTATGACCTCTTTCGAAGGCCGGACGCGGAGAACCTCGGGGGGCCACATAGCTATCTTCCGCCCCTGCCGGATTCGGAGAAACCCTCCGCGACGACACCTCAGGGTCGCCCGCCTCATTGGGCGGCACGGCAGGGGGAGGCGTCCCACTCTCCATCATCTCCGGAAGAAGATCCCCCGAAGACGAGCTCTGCTGCGAAGGGCTGAGGTCCGAGCTACAAGGTAAAATTTCGGTTAATCTTCTCAGAAATAAAATCAAGGATTTCTATCATCCCTCAAAAGGAAAATCTTTTCTCCACTTACGGCTCGCTGGAGGGCTGATCCCCTTGAGGGCGTAGTCCGGCCGAGGGACTCCCCGGTGTCAGACCCTCTGACGAAGATTTTCTCCCCCGTTTTGAGGCCATGGTCTCCGGGTCATCAGAGGCAGCTCTCTTCTTCCCCTTAGGAGAGGAATTGTCGGTTCCTCCCTTCGGAGCAGCCTCCTTCAAGGAGGCCATAGCTTCCTTGTCCTCCCCCTCCAAAGGCATTTTTTCCAGCATCCTGACCAGCACGGGATCCGGCCTGGTTTTAGGAAGGGGAGCCGGACACCTGATCAGCTTTGCTGTCGCTATCCACTCCTGTTTAAAAGGACGGCTCTTTTAGGGGCAAGTTTATGACAATTATACGGATAGAAGGTCCGGGCACAAGGTTGCTTACTTGAGTATCCGGGCGATTGCAGCTTAGGCCTGCGTCCTTGGTTAAATCCGGACACATCTCTTGTGATCCGAAGAACAGTCTATACATCTCCGCGGGCGTTGCACCCATAAAATGCTGGAGAACTCGTGGTCCCTCCGGATTAAACTCCCACAGACGAAGGGAGCGACGTTTGCCGGGTAATGTTCGGCGAATCAGCATGACCTGCGTCACCTTGACCAGGTTGAGGTCTCCTTTTAAGAGATCCCTAATGTGGCTCTATAGCAGGGGCACGTCTTTGGATAACCCCCAATCTAATCCTTTGTTGACCCATGACGCTAGCCGTGGTGGGGGACCCGAGCGAAAGGCAGGAGGCGCCACCCACTTGGCGCTCCTGGGAGCGGTGATATAGAACCACTCTCGTTGCCACAAGCCGAGCTCCTCTTGAAAAGAGCCCTCGGGCCATGGAGCATCGGCATTCTTACTAATGACAGCACCTCCGCACTTTGCGTGCCGTCCCTCGATCATCTTCGGTTCCACTCCAAAAGTCTTGAGCCATAAACCGAAGTGAGGAGTAACGCGGAGTAACGCTTCGCACACAATGATGAATGAGGAAATGTGGAGGATGGACTCCGGAGCTAAGTCATGAAATTCCAGCCCGTAATAGAACAGCAGCCCCCTCACGAAGGGATCCATCGGGAAGCCTAACCCCCGAAGGAAGTGAGACATAAACACTACGCTCTCACCGAGCTGGGGATCGGGAATAGCCTGCCCTTGAGCAGGCAACCTATGCGGAATTTCGGCGGTCAAGAACTTAGCCTCTCTCAACTTTAGCACATCCTCCTCCGTATCCATCGGCCTTGAAGGTCGGAACCGGACATTGTCGAAGGTTCGAAGCGCCTGGAATATGAAGCCTAGGGTGTTGGAACTCGAGGCGACGGGCGAACTTGTTTGAGATTGGAAAAGGGAGTAAGGCCTTGGTCTCTTTATAAGAGGTTGAATACCAGGAGCCCTCCCCGTAACCATTTGGGACTCGCCTTTAATCGAGAAAACATGCTAACGGGCACGATTGGGTTACCCACGTCCATATTGATGAGAACCCCGTAAAGGGGGGGGCACACAATCTCTGCTTTGACAAGACGTGCCAAGGAAACCGCCTCGCAAAACATGCTGAGGTAGAAAAGTAAAAACGATTTGAGTAAAGGACTTGGCCGTAGTGTGATAGTGCACTATGGAATACGTCAGCAGATTTGATTTGTGTTAATATTATTATTCTCTCTATGGCAATATGTGGAAGCTTATTTTGCAGAACCGAACACTACTCTTGGTGTTTACAAATCTTCTATGAAGGACTTGGAGGAGGAACCCACCTTGCAATGCCGAAGACAATTTGCGCGCCAGACTCGTCGTCATTGAAGCCTGGTTCAGGGGCTACTGAGGGAGTCCTGGATTAGGGGGTGTTCGGGTAGCCGGACTATACCTTCCGCCGGACTCCTGGACTATGAAGATACAAGATTGAAGACTTCATCCCGTGTCCGGATGGGACTTTCCTTGGCGTGGAAGGAAAGCTTGGCGATGCGGATATTCAAGATCTCCTACCATTGTAACCGACTCTGTGTAACCCTAACCCTATCCTGTGTCTATATAAACCGGAGGGTTGTAGTCCATAGGCAATCAACTCTATACACAACAATCATACCATAGGCTAGCTTCTAGGGTTTAGCCTCCTTGATCTCGTGGTAGATCTACTCTTGTACTACTCATATCATCAATATTAATCAAGCAGGAGTAGGGTATTACCTCCATCGAGAGGGCCCGAACCTGGGTAAAACAAAGTGTCCCCTGTCTCCTGTTACCATCCAGCCTAGACGCACAGTTCGGGACCCCCTACCCGAGATCCGCCGGTTTTGACACCGACAGCGTCGGTGGAGTAGTCTGGAGGAAGGGTTTTCCCCTTCTTGGACCCTTCGGCCTCCCCAGAGAGGGCGGCCTTCCTTTTCTTCTCTCCTCCCGCTGGAGGGGGAGAGGTCTCTTCTTCTTCCTCCTCATCTTCACGGGAGGAATGCGCCTCGGAACCGTCGGATGATGGATCCGACACCTCCTGGTGCCGGGCACTCTTTCGAGTCCCCGTGGCCTTTTTCGCGGCCTTCTTCTCCGGCACCACATAGGGTGCCGGAACCAGCAGCTTCGCCAAGCGAGCGTCCGCTGGGCCTTCGGGCAAAGGAGCCGGACAGTTGATCTGTCCGGATGTCACCTGCCAATCCTGTCAAAGGTAAGGGAGCTTAGATCCCGCATGGAGTCAAACTATGAAAAACTGATACCCTGTAAAAGGAAAAAACAGCTTACTGCATGAGCGTGACGCTGCATACTGAATCCGCGATCCTCGGTAGCGGATGCGGGGGCCTCGGCGCGCTTGAAAAGCACCTTCCAGGCATCTTCGTACGTCGTGTCGAAGAGCCTGCTCAGAGTTTGGTGCCGTGCCAGGTCGAACTCCCACAGGTTGAAAGCCCATTGTTGACACGGGAGGATCAGGCGGATGAGCATAACCTGGACTACGTTGACAAGTTTGAGCTTCTTGTCCACCAGGGTTTGGATGCATGTTTGGAGTCCGGTCAGCTCTCCTTTCTTACCCCACGACAGGCCCGTCTCCTTCCAGGAGGTGAGCCGCGTAGGGGGTCCGGATCAAAACTCGGGGGGTGCGACCCATTCGGCGTCGCGCGGCTCGGTGATGTAAAACCACCCCGATTGCCACCCCTTCAGGGTCTCCACAAAGGAGCCCTCGAGCCATAGGACGTTGGCCATCTTGCCCACCATGGCGCCTCCGCACTCCGCCTGGTTGCCGCGCACCACCTTCGGCTTGACATTGAAAGTCTTGAGACATAGGCCGAAATGGGGGCGGATGCGGAGGAAAGCCTCGCACACGACGATAAACGCTGAGATGTTGAGGACAAAGTTCGGGGCCAGATCGTGGAAATCCAGGCCGTAGTAGAACATGAGCCCCCGGAAAAATGGGTGGAGAGGGAAGCCCAGTCCGCGGAGGAAATGGGGGAGGAACACCACCCTCTCATGGGGCCTAGGGGTGGGGATGAGCTGCCCCTTTTCAGGAAGCCGGTACGCGATGTCGTTAGACAGGTATCCGGCCTTCCTCAACTTTTTGATGTGTCCCTCCGTGATGGAGGAGACCATCCACTTGCCTCCTGCTCCGGACATGGCTGGAGAAGGTTGAGGTGGGGAGTGCGGACTTGGGCGCTGGAGCTCGAGTGCGCAAGAATGGATAGGTGAAGGAGGAAGAAGGCGTAGGTGAAAAGGTGGATCCTTATCCCCTTATATGGGTGGACGCAACTACATGTACCCACCAGCCTGGTAAAACTCGCTTATCTCCAAGCACCGTAATCAATGGCGCGGTTGGGTTACCCACGCCCGTATTGATGAGAATCCCGGGATAAGGGGACACGATCTCTGCTTTAACAAGACATACCAAGGAAACCGCCTCGCATGACGCGCTGAGGTGGGATAATGAAATGACTCGGATAAAGGCTTGGCCGTGGTGTGTCACGCTATGGAATACATCAGCAGATTAGATTGGTGTAAATATTATTCTCTCGATGGCAATATGTGGAAACTTATTTTGCAGAGCCGGACACTATCTTTGTGTTCAAAATCTTCTATAAAGTACTTGGAGGAGGAACCCGCCTTACAATGCCGAAGACAATCTGCGCGCCGGACTCATCGTCATTGAAGCCTGGTTCAGGGGCTACCGAGGGAGTCCTGGATTAGGGGGTGTTCGGATAGCCGGACTATACCTTCAGCCGGACTCCTGGATTATGAAGATATAAGATTAAAGACTCCGTCCCGTGTCCGGAAGGGACTTTCCTTGGCGTGGAAGGCAAGCTTGGGGATACGGATATGTAGATCTCCTACCATTGTAACCGACTTTGTGTAACCCTAACCCTCTCCGGTGTCTATATAAACTGGAGGGTTTTAGTCCATAGGACAACATACACAACAACAATCATACCATAGGCTAGCTTCTAGGGTTTAGCCTCTCCGATCTCGTGGTAGATCTACTCTTGTACTACCCATATCATCAATATTAATCAAGCAGGACGTAGGGTTTTACCTCCATCGAGAGGGCCCGAACCTGGGTAAAACTTCGTGTCCCTTGCCTCCTGTTACCATCCGGCCTAGATGCACAGTTCGGGACCCCCTACCCGAGATCCGCCGGTTTTGACACCGACACTAACCCTCTTCGGTGTCTATATAAACCGAAGGGTTTTAGTCCGTAGGATAACAATCACAACATACAATCATACCATAGGCTAGCTTCTAGGGTCTAGCCTCTCTGATCTCGTGGTAGATCTACTCTTGTACTACTCATATCATCAATATTAATCAAGCAGGACATAGGGTTTTACCTCCATCAAGAGGGCCCGAACCTGGGTAAAACTTCATGTCCCCTGCCTCCTGTTACCATCCGGCCTAGATGCACAGTTCGGGACCCCCTACCCGAGATCCACCGGTTTTGACACCGACATTGGTGCTTTCATTGAGAGTTCCTCTGTGTCATTGACATTAGGCTTGATGGCTCCTACTATCATCAATAACGATATGGTCCAGGGTGAGACTTTTCTCCCCGGACAGATCTTCGTATTCGGTGGCTTTGCACTGCGGGCTAATTCGCTTGGCCATCTGGAGCAGATTGAAAGCTACACCCCTGGCCATCAGGTCAGATTTGGAAGTTTGAACTGCACGGCCGACGTTCGCGGAGACCTGATGTTCGACGGATTCGAGCCACAGCCGGCTGCGCCGCACTGTTGCGATGGGTATGACCTAGCTCTGCCGCCGAATAGTACCCTAGAAGGCGCGCCCGCATCAGCTCCGACCCTTAGTTCGGAGCCAACTGCGCCAATCGAGGACAAGTGGTTAGACACCGCCTTAGGGGCTGAAGTCTCAACGGCGATCGAGCAAAACACCAGCATACCCCTCTGCGCAGCCCGTGACTCCAAGGTGCCGTACTCTTATTCTGACTCCGAACCGCCCGCGCCCCCGTCAATCGAATCCGATTGGGCGCCGATCATGGAATTCACCGCCGCGGATATCTTTCAGCACTCGCCCTTCGACGACATTCTGAATTCACTAAGGTCTCTCTCTTTGTCAGGAGATCCCTGGCCGGATTATGGCCAACAGGATTGGGATGCGGACGACGAAGAAATTCGACGCCCACCCACCACCCACTTAATAGCCACTGTCGATGACTCAACCGACATGCTCGACTTCGACTCCAAAGACATCGACGGTATGGACGATGATGCGGTAGGCGGAGAGGAACCACCGCCCACAGGGCGCTGGACGTCCACTTCATCATATGATGTATACATGGTGGACACACCAAAAGAAGACGACGACGAGGAACGGAAGGACGCACCGAAGGCTTGTTCCCTCGAGAAGCAGTCAAAGAGGCGGCACAAGCGCCGCCCCAAATCCCGCCTCGGCAGAAATAACGACCATACATACCCAGCGTTGGAGCAGGGAGAACCACTGCCGGACCACGACAATGCGGAGAATCAAACCGAACAAACCAATTCTGTCAAAGATAATAGTCCGGGCGACATAACACCGGACAGGCACCCGGAGCAGCAGAATGCCCGTCAAAGGCTTGTTGCCACCGCGAGGAGTCTGAAAAAGCAGAAGCAAAGGCTCAAGGCTGCGCAAGACACACTCCAACTCATATGGAATAAAGTACTCAACACAGCAGCGAGGTACGGCGACAATCGCCCCACCAAGAGCTACCCAAAGCGGAAGTTGCTACCTGAATTCGATGAGGAGGCCTCAGACCCCCCACAACCAAAAACCAAAACAACCACCTGGCCGGATAGACGACCTCATGGCCAACATCGAGCGGCAAACAACGCCACTCACAAGCCAATATGCGATCCACGCGAGGGCTCGCACCAAAAGGACGGCGCAACCAGATCCATCTATGGACCACGCAAGCACGCCCCAGCATACAATGTAACACAACAAACATCCGAACAACGTGGTACACCCAGTTACAGGGGTGCCGCACACCCCCTATGTTTCACCGATGAGGTGCTGGACCATGAATTTCCAGAGGGATTCAAACCCGTAAACATAGAGGCATACGATGGAACAACAAACCCTAGGGTCTGGATTGAGGATTATATCCTCCATATCCATATGGCTCGTGGATATGATCTCCACGCCATCAAGTACTTGCCCCTCAAGCTCAAAGGGCCAGCTCGTCACTGGCTTAAAGGCCTCCCCGAAAACTCCATTGGAAGCTGGGAAGAGCTCGAAAACGCTTTTCGGGCAAATTTCCAAGGGACTTATGTCCGACCTCCAGACGCGGACGATTTGAGTCATATAACTCAACAACCCGGAGAGTCAGCCCGAAAACTTTGGAACAAGTTTCTTACTAAAAAGAACCAAATTGTCGACTGTCCGAACGCTGAAGCTTTGGCAGCTTTTAAGCATAGCGTCCGTGACGAATGGCTCGCCAGACACCTCGGCCAAGAAAAGCCGAGAACAATGGCAGCATTAACAAGCCTCATGACCTGCTTTTGCGTGGGTGAGGACAGCTGGCTAGCCAGATGCAACACCAGCGACCCCAGTACATCTGAAGTTAGAGATGGGAACGGGAAATCACGGCACAATAGCAGTAACAAACGCCGGAATAAAGAAGACAACACGAAGAGCACATCAATAAACGGCGGATTCAAAAGCTCTCGGCCAGGTCAGCAAAAGCTGCCCTCTAAAGGCGCCAGAGATGAACTATCCACCCTAAACAAAATTCTGGACCAAATATGTCAGATCCATAGCACCCCTGGTAAACCTGCTAATCATACCCACAGAGAATGTTGGGTCTTCAAGCAGTCCGGTAAGCTCAACGCCATACACAAGGGGGAGGATACACCAAGCGAAGACGAGGATGAGCCTCTCAAGCAAGACACTGGGGAACAAAAGAAATTTCCACCAGAAGTCAAAATAGTAAATGTGTTACACGTGATCAAGGGAAGAAACAAAACGACGCTCCCAGAAAAATATGCCCAAGGGCCTATCACCGCGGAGTCCTGCCACTGGTCATCTCAACCGATCACTTTCGACCATCGTGATTACTCAGCAAGTATCTGGCGTGCAGGATGGGCTGCCCTGGTATTAGACCCAATAATTGCCAGATATCACTTCACACAAGTCCTGATGGACAGTGGCAGCAGTCTAAACCTGATTTATCAGGATACAATCCGCGAAATGGGGACAGACCCAACAAAAATTTGCCATAGCAATACTACCTTTAATGGAGTAATGCCAGGCCCTTGGGCTCATTGCACGGGCTCCCTGCTGATAAAATTTATATTCGGCTCCCCCGATAACTTCCGTAGCGAACATTTAACCTTCCACATCGCTCCGTTCCAAAGTGGCTATCAAGCACTACTCGGACGCGAAGCTTTCGCTCGCTTTAATGCAATACCGCACTACGCTTCCCTCACACTCAAGATGCCCGGTCCACGTGGCATCATTAGAGTAAACGGAAATATTAAGCGATCTTTGTGCGCCGAAGAGAGTGCGGCTGCCTTGGCAGCCGCACACTAAAAACGGCCTCACCAACTAAAGCATTTAACAGGTCGTCAAGACCTCGGACACGGTTGGACGAGTCCGGCACAGCTATATGTAATTCATACCGGATCAATGGTCACACCCCTATACAAGGGGCTCAAAACGCGCAGACAAGTGGCAATTTTTTACACATCTTGAATTATACTTGGTTCTCTTAAAAACTGTCCTTTTGCACGACAACTTTTTCACCTACATTCCTCTCTTTTACAGATGATCATCGTGCTACACCCGTCCAGGATACGGCACAACGGAGACACATGCACAGACGTGCAGCAGGGACCCGCTCCAAGGATTCTTTTTAGATTAAGACCCTGCGTAAACATTTTTTACTGTCTCTTATTGATACATATCCACCGAATTCTCAGCACAGTCGAGAAGGATGCTGACGTCTTGGCATGTGTCCACGTCAGAATAATGCACGTACCTGGACACAAGGGGCTTCTTACGGGGGGCACTATTTAGGCCCGGTTTATACCATAAAGACCGAATACCTTAGGGAGTGTTCGGCGTCGCGAGTTTGGCCTTATATGCATCAGCTCCGAATCATTGTCTTTGGTCAAATGTTGGGTTTGCCCGGCTCCTTTGTTTTGTTGCCTTACGTTCCGTTTTACCGGCTAAGGTAGCACCAGGAGAACTACTGCGATTGTGCCCTGGTTCATCCGGACGAGCACCTCAGTAGAGAAAGCCGAAATCTGACTGTCATGATATAGCGTGAGACTGGTCAACCACTCGGTGACCTATCGGAATGTTAGAATTCCTCCGCCTTAACGAAGGGCCGTTTTCCGGCCAGGCATGTACGCACCCCACGACCGGGAGAGTGCGGAGCCACCAGGGGCTATCTAGTAGCCCCATTGTCAAACTCGTATGGCTAAGTGAAAGTGTTAAAGCATTATAGTCCGGTTGCCTCGCTCGCTACGCTATCACCTCCTTAATAGGACCAAGACTTTGGGTTAAGTGTGAACACGTGTTTTTTGCGAGCACCTCCGCATTATATGCGTGGGGGTTGAAGCCGACGGCTGCAATCTTTCAGGTTATACACATCTATGCATAAACGGCCGCGCAGGAGGCATCATACTACTTTCAGACAGAAGTATAAACATAACCTTATAAAAACTTCATAAAAGCATTGTGCTTACAATGAGAATACATATCACTCAAACATAATATTCTTCGAGAACTGGGCCTCTATCAAACGAGCACCCTCGAGAACCTCCTCGAAATAGTGCTCGACAGCCACCCGGCCTATGGCCGAACCCTGCGCCGCAACAGTGGTAGCATCCATCTCCGCCCAGTATGCTTTAACACGGGCAAGGGCCATCCGCGTGCCTTCTATGCACACCGACCTCTTCATCGCATTAATGCGTGGCACCGCATCAAGGAACTGCTGCACTAAGCTGAAATAGCTATTTGGCTTTGGCCTTTCCGGCCATAGCTGATCCACAACAGACCTCATGGAGAGTCCGGACAACCTATTCAGTTCGGCCCATTCGGCTAGCTGGTCAGTCAATGTAAGCGGATGCTCTGGAACGTGGAATTGCGTCCAAAACAGTTTGTCCACTTCATGATCTGTCTGACCTTGGAAATACTTGGCCGCATCGGCTGCGCTCGCTGCCAAATCCATATACGCATCTGCCGAGCTCCACAGCCGATCCAGAGGGGCATACCGTGGATCTCCGAACTTCCTCCGTAACATGAAGGGTTTCCCAGCCGCAATATCCCCGGCTTCCCGCAGCTCCTCCTTCTTCGCTCTCATAGTAGAACGGGTGTCTTTGTCCGCCACTGCGACCTTCTCAAGGTCCGTTGCCTTCGCTCGGTTTTCTTTTTCAAGTACCCGGCAACGGTCGGCAGTGTCTTTTAATTCTACGGCCATCTTGGCCATCTTCTCTTGGCTCTTGCAATGTGCAGCCTTCTCAGCTTTCAACTCTTTGGCCGCCTTCAAAGCAGCCGCATTACTAATCCTCGTTTGTTCCTTGGCTCGGGCAAGTTCTGCCCGCAAGGCCTCTACGGTGGCAGCTCCATCTGCAGTCACAACATATTAAAGATACTGGCATCATGCTACTCTTACTATGTGGCGTTCACCGGTTAATAACACTTACCTTGTGCCTCGTCAAGCCTCTTGTTAACAAGCTCGATGTCGGCGTGTGCCGCATCCATTTGCCATTTTAATTTGGCAAACTCACTAGTCCGGCTAGCCACCGGAGCTTCCACCACCTGCACATAGGGGCAGTATGGTTATTGCCTGGGAATATGATCCTCTGTTCGCCGCCGTTCTTGACGACAACCAGAGTCTCAGGGGCTACTATCTACACAGGGCACACCTAACATGTGCAGTACTATCACATACCTCAAAGCCTGTTAGTAGACTCGTAAAGGCTTCATGTAATCCGCTTTCGGCGGAGGAGATTCTCTCCATCACCGTACCCATCAGCATACGGTGTTCTTCTGAGATGGCAGCTCGCCCCACCAACTCCCTCAGAACGTCCGACCACACATCATACGGTGTCGGACTCTTTTGTATGCTCTCTTCGGGAGCCGGACACTGGGGACTTCGGGGGTCTACGGGATTATCTTCTGGCCTGACCGGATCCGGAGAGGCCCTCCGTGACGACACTTCGGGGTCGCCCGCTTCTGGAGCGGAGGAGTTCGGGGGAGGCGTTTCGCTCTCCATCATCTCTGGAAGAAGATCCCCCGAAGACGAGCTCATTTGAGAGGGGCTAAGGCCCGAACTGCAAGATATATGCGGTGGTTATTTTCTCAGAGAAAAAAGATAGCATACCTTTACTATTAAAGTATTTTGGATCACTTACGACTCGTTGGAGGGCTGATCCCCCCGCGGACTTTGTGCGGCAAAAGCACCCCCCGAGGCAGGACCCTCTGTGGGAGACTTCCTCTCCTGTTTGGAGGCTTCGGCTTCCGGATCCTCGGAAGCAGTCCTTTTCCTCCCCCGGTCGTCCTCCTTCGTGGAGACGCTCGTTCCCTCGGTTGGAACGGGTGGCAATGGGGGCCCGCGTCCGCCCGTATTATCCCCCGGGTATCTTCCTTCAAGGGCTCCGGGCAAGGTGCGACTTCGAGCATCTTTTCCAATACCGGATTTTCCAAACCCTCAGGGAGGGGGGCCAAACACCGAATCATCTTCGCCTTTGTTAGCCAGTCCTGGTCAAAAAGCGAACTCTCAAAAATAACTTCGAATAAAAGACAGTGTGTTTGGCTAGAGGATTTCTTACTTGTTCGGCGGCGCGGTTACTGCTCAGGCCCACATCCTCGGTAATATCCGGACATTCTACTTGAGGTCCGAAGAATGACTTGTACATCTCCTCGTGTGTCAGGCCGAGGAAACTTTGAATAGCACATCGTCCCTCTAGGTTGAACTCCCACAAGCGAAGGGGCCGGCGTTTGCAAGGCTGGACTTGATGAACCAGCATCACTTGTATTACCGCAACCAAATTAAAATCTCCCTCGAAGAGATCTGGGATGCGGCTTTGCGGTATTGGCACGTCCTTGGCTGGACCCTAGCTCAGGCCTCTGCTAATCCATGACATCAGTTGTGGTGGGGGGGGGGGGGGCGAGCGGAAAGCGGGGGCAGCCGCCCACTTGGCACTTCCGGGAGCCGTGATGTAAAACCACTCCCGTTGCCATAATTCAGACACCTCTGGAAAGGAACCTTTCGGCCATGGAGCTCCTGCCATCCTGTGTATTGATGCACCTCCGCACGCTGCGTGTTGCCCCTCGATCATCTTCGGCTTTACTTCAAAGGTCTTGAGCCACAGGTCGAAGTGAGGGGTAATGCGGAGGAAGGCCTCACACACGACAATAAATGTCGAGATGTGGAGAAAGGAGTCCGGAGCTAGATCGTGGAAATCCAGCCCGTAATAGAACATCATACCCCTGACGAAAGGATCCAGAGTGAGGCCTAGACCTCGGAGGAAGTGGGAGACGAACACAACGTTCTCGTTGGGTTCGGGAGTAGGGACAATCTGCCCTCGAGCAGGCAGCCGATGCGAAACCTCAGCGGTCAGGTATCTGGCCTCCCTCAACTTCTTAATGTCCTCTTCTGTAACAGAGGAGGGCGTCCATCGGCCTTGAAGGCTGGATCCGGACATGGTTGAAGATCCGGAGCACCTAACCTGGGCATTGGGTGTTAGAACTCGAGGCGAGGGAAGGGTTCGATTGAGCACGAGAGGGAAAAAGCGAAAACCTTGTCCCCTTATAAAGGGGTGAATATCAAGCGTCCTCTCCGTAGCCGTTTGGGACTTGCCTATAATCTAGGAGTCCTAGACACGGTTGGGTTACCCACGACCACATTAACGAGAATCCCGTAATTGGGGGAAAACGATCTCCACTTCGGCAAGACGTGTCAAGAAACCGCCTCGCGTTATGTGTGGAGCTGGTTAAAAGAAACGGTTCGAATAATCACCGGGCCATGACATAACGTCATGCTACCGAAACAAGCCAGCAAATTAGATCCGCGGAAAAATTATTCCCTCTGCGGTGGAATGTGGAACTTATTTTGCAGGGTCGGACACTATCCTCGTATTCAAATTCTTCTGTGATGTATTCGGAGGAGGAACCCGCCTTGCAATGCCGAAGACAATACTGCGTGCCGGACTCATCTTCATTGAAGCCTGGTTCCGGGGCTACTGAGGGAGTCCTAGATTAGGGGGTCTTCGGACAGCCGGACTATCTCCATTGGCCGGACTGCTAGACTATGAAGATACAAGATTGAAGACTTCGTCTCGTGTCCGGGTGGGACTCTACTTGGCGTGGAAGGCAAGCTAGGCAATACGAATATGGATATCTCCTCCTTTGTAACCGACCTTGTGTAACCCTAACCCTATTCGGTGTCTATATAAACCGAAGGGTTTTAGTCCGTAGGACAACAATCACAACATACAATCATACCATAGGCTAGCTTCTAGGGTTTAGCCTCTCTGATCTCGTGGTAGATCTACTCTTGTACTACTCATATCATCAATATTAATCAAGCAGGACATAGGGTTTTACCTCCATCAAGAGGGCCCGAACTTGGGTAAAACATTGTGTCCCCTGCCTCCTGTTACCATCCGGCCTAGACGCATAGTTCGGGACCCCCTACCCGAGATCCGCCGGTTTTGACACCGACAACGGGCGTGGGTAACCCAACCGCGCCATCGATTACGGCGCTTGGGGGATGAGCGAGTTTTACCAGGCAAGTGGGGACGCTTAATTTCGTCTGCCCATATAAAGGGATAAGGATTCACCTTTCTATCCATGCCTTCTTCCTCCTTTGCTCATCCGTTTTCGCACACTCGAGCTCTAGCGCCCAAGTCCGCACTTCCCACCTCAACCTTCTCCAACCATGTCCGGAGCGGGAGGTAGGTGGATGGTCTCCTCCGTCACGGATGGAGACATCAAGAAGCTGAGGAGAGCCGGATACCTGCCCGACGACATCGCGCACCGGCTCCCAGATGAGGGGCAGCTCATCCCCACCCCCAAGCCCCATGAGAGGGTAGTGTTCCTCACCCATTTCCTCCGCGGACTGGGATTCCCTCTCCACCCATTCGTCCGAGGGCTCATGTTCTATTACGGCCTGGATTTCCACGATCTGGCCCCGAACTTCATCCTCAACATCTCGGTGTTTATCGTTGTGTGCGAGGCCTTCCTCCGCATCAAGCCCCACTTCGGCTTATGGTTGAAGACCTTCAATGTCAAGCCGAAGGTTGTGGGCGGCCGCCAGGCGGAGTGCGGAGGCGCCATGGTGGGCAAGATGCCCAATGTAACATGGCTCGAGGGCTCCTTTATGGAAACCATAAAGGGGTGGCAATCGGGGTGGTTCTACATCACCGAGCTGCGCGACCCTACATGGGCAGCGGCCCCTGAGTTCCGGTCTGGCATCCCCACGTGGCTCACCTCTTGGAAAGAGAAGGGCCTGTCCTGGGGTAGTTTGGGAGAGCTGACCTGACTCCAAACATGTATTCAAAACATGGTGAACAAGAAGCTCAAACTCATCAATGTGGTCCAGGTCATGCTCCACCGTCGGATCCTCCCGTGCCAACAACAGGAGTTCAACTTGTGGGAGTTCGACCCGTCGCAGCACCGAACTCTGAACAGGCTCTTTGACACAACTCACGAAGATGCCTGGAGGGTGCTGTTCAAAAGCGCCGAGGTCCCCCTCCCATTACTTAGGATAGCGGATTCAGCGCGAAGCGCCAAGCCAGTGCGGTCAGCTGCTTTACCTTTCACAGGATACTTATTTTTTATAGATTGACTCCATGCGGGATCTAAACTCCCATATCTTTGACATGACTGGCAGGAGATGGCCGGATAGATCGACTGTCCGGCTCCTTTGCCCGAAGGCCCAGCAGACGCTCTTCTGGCGAAGATGCCGACTCCGGCTCCTTATACGGTGCTAGAGAAGACCAAGAAGGCCAAGGGAACCCGAAAGAGTTCCCGACGCCAGGCGTCGTCGGACTCACCATCCGATGACTCTACGGCGCACTCCTCCCCCGAAGACGAGGAAGAGGAAGAGGATGCTCCCCCTCCGGCTGGGGGAGATAAGAAAAGGAAGGCCGCCCCAACTGGGGGTGGGGGGCGAAGGGTCCAAGAAGGGAAGGACTTTCCTTCCAGACAGTTCCACTGCCGCCGACGAAGGCGAAGACGAGTGGTTGCCCAGGGCCAAGCCCCTGGGGAGATCGTAAGTATTCGGATACCAGAGTAACTCATAGCATTCCTTTGTCGCACTGCTTTCCCTAATGCCGAACATAATTATGCAGGCCGCCATGAGCCAGTATCGATGTATCATCGGACGGCTCCCTGGGCTCGTCGGGCATGGATAGCGATCCAGTCCTGACCGCCACCTCCCCTCATCCTGCTGACGACGCCGAGGTGCTGTCTGAAGAGGCACCGGGTCGAGGGGAGACAGTCCTGGAGGCGCCTCAAGGTGACCTTTCGGACTCCGGGAGCCGAGGGGACGGGTCCCCTGAGAGCTCCGAGTTCGGCCCTCAGCCGAACACCGCGCCGGAACCTCCAGTGGTTCCGGGCTCGGGCAGGCGGCCTCCTTCTAAGAGGGGCAAGACGCCTGTGCCGGTGACCTCTGTCCATCCAAAGGCGCCGGACAATCTGCTGGAAGCGCTTTGCAGCGCTTCCATCGACGAGGAGCACCGCACTATCATGAGTGTGGTGATCCAGAAGGTTCAGTCCGCCAAGAGAGGATTGACTGAAGCCTGTGCCAGCCTTCTAATAAGCTTTGAGGTAAGTGTTTTAAAATGTAGTAGAAATATTACCGCATAGACAGTAGCCCCTGATGCTTTGTTCGGTGTTCACAAAGAAAAGCCGAACAGAGGATCAAATAATATCGCAGGAGTCTAATATAAGTATATCAATATGCCTATGCAGGCTTCGCTGCTGGCATCCGCCGCACTAACTACGGAGGTCGCCGTACTGAAGCAGGACCTGGAGGGCTCCAGGAAAGAGCTCGGCCTTGTCAAGAGGTAGCTCGAGGAGAACAAGGGTAAGTAATACCCTGTCTATAGATATGTATATATATATATAAGAAGACGCAATTGCAAAATGACAGGATCATCGTATATTCGCCAGGGGCCACGACCGAGGTGGCGACCCTGAAGCAAGCGCTAACCAAGGCCGAAGATAACGCGACCAAGGAGCGCACCAAGCGAGAGAAGCATGAGCCTCGGGTGGGCGAGGTTTATCAAGAGCTCCAGGCTCTCGTGGCGAAGCACGAGGCGTTGGAGCTTGACTCAAAGACGCGGGAGTCTGAGCTTGCCACGGCCCTCGAGAGCGCAAAAAGTGCCAAGGCCGAAGCCGAAAGGGCCCTCCAGGAGATCGACGCAATGAAGAAGATAGCGGCGGGTAAGGCTTTCTATATGCAAAGGAAGCATGTAAAAGTAAATTACTGATTACTTACCCGAATCGGAGCTCTCCAGGAACATTCGCAGATGTGCCCCGCAGTGTGTCCGATGCCGCACAATTTTACCAGGCCGAGGATGGAAGCTCAATGGAGAAGCTGTTCTGGTCTTAGTATGCTGAGGCCGAACACCCGGTGCCAATGAGCGACCAGCTGAAGCAGGTGGTCGAGCTACATAAGGCGTCGATCAGGCCATGAAGGGCTTTACAGTCCGGCTGTGGCCTGGCGACGCCCTTCCGAACAGATTCTTCGGCCTGGTGAGGCGGCTTGTGGATGCCTGCTTGTGGCTGGAGGTCGTCAAGCGATCTGTCTGCATTGAGGGTGCACGCCGGGCTTTCGCCCGTGTGAAATTGAAGTGGGTCAAGCTAGACGCCGTGAAGCTG